>NW_024879465.1:0-69939 GCF_009819885.2 Catharus ustulatus
GTCTGAGGTGACATTGGGGGGGTCCCAGGTGACATTGGGGGGTCTGAGGTGACATTGGGGGGGTCTGAGGTGACACTGGGGGGGGTCTGAGGTGACATTGGGGGGTCTGAGGTGACACTGGGGGGGTCTGAGGTGACACTGGGGGGGTCCTGAACGACTCCTGGTGTCCCAAACGTCGCCGTTTCCGCTGTCCCCAAATGTCCCCAAGTGTCCCCAAGTGTCCCCAAGTGTCCCCAGGTGTCCCCAAGTGTCCCCAAGTGTCCCCAGGTGTCCCCACCCCCAGAGCCAAGGCCAGGCCCAGTTTTTAACCCTTTATTGGCGCTGCCACCGCGCGTCCCCTCCCTGGGGGGGGGTGACAGCCGTGTCCCCTCCCCCCCGCGGGCGGTGCCACCTCCCCCAGGCGCGGTGCCATTGATGATGTCATTGATGATGTCACCGATGACGTCACCGGGGGGTGGCGTTCAGATCTTGCCGGGGAAGGTCCCCTCCTCACGGGCCTCGTCCCACGCTGTCAGCTGCGGGGACATTGGGGACATCTGGTGACCCCTGCTGACCCTTGGTGACACCCTAGTGATTCCTGGTGACACCAATGACCCCTGGTGACCCCTGGTGACCCTAGCTGACCCCTGGTGACAATGGTGGCCCTTGAGAACACTCTGGTGACCCTTTAGTGACCCCTGGTGACCCCCGGTGACCCTTGGTGACACTGGTGACCCTTAGGGACCCTTGGTGACCCTCACTGACCCTTGGTGACCCTTGGGGACTCTTGGTGACCCTGGGTGACCCCTGGTGACCCTTTAGTGACCCTGCTGACCCCTGGTGACCCTCTGGTGACCCTTGCTGACCCCAGGTGACCCTTTAGTGACCCCTGGTGACCCTTGGGAACACTTTGGTGACCCCTGGTGACCCTTGGGGACACTGGTGACCCTTGAGAACTCTTGCTGACCTCTGGGGACCCTTAATGACCCTTGGGGACACCCTGGTGACCATTAGGGACCCTTGGGGACACTGGTGACCCTTGGGGACCCTCTAGTGACCCCTGGTGATCCCTGGTGACCCCTGATGACCCTTAGCGACCTCTGGTGACCCTTGGGGACTCTTGGTGACCCTTGGTGACAATGGTGACCCTTGAGAACACTCTAGTGACCCTTGGTGACCCCTGGGACACTGGTGACCCTTAATGACCCTTGGGGACCCTTAATGACCCTCACTGACCCCAGGTGACACTGGTGACCCTTGAGAACACTCTAGCGACCCTTGGTGACCTGTGATGACCCCAGGTGACCCTTCGTGACCCTTAGGGACCCTTGGGGACACTAGTGACACTCTGGTGACCCCCGGTGACCCTTGGTGACCCTGGGTGACCCCTGGTGACATTGGAGACCCTTGGTGACCCTTGGGGACCCCTGGTGACACTTTAGTGACCTTTGATGATCCTTACTGACCTCTAGTGACCCCTGGGGACCCTTAATGACCCTTGGGGACACCCTGGTGACCGTTAGGGACGCTTGGGGACACTGGTGACCCTTGGGGACCCTTTAGTGACCCCTGGTGACACTCTAGTGACCCCTGCTGACCCTGGTGACCCCTGGGGACCCTTAATGACCCTTGGGGACCCTTGGGAACACCCTGGTGACCGTTATGGACCCTTGGCGACCCTGGTGGTGACTTTGGTGACCCCTGGTGACCCTTGAAACCCCCTGGGGACACTCTAGTGACCACTGGTGACCTTTGGTGAGCCCTGGTGACCCCTGGTGACCCTTGAGGACATTTTGGGGACCCTTGGTGACTCTTGGTGACACTCTGGTGACCCTTGGTGACCCTTAATGACCCCTGCTGACCCTCGGTGACCCTTTAGTGACCCTGGGTAACTCCTGGTGACCCTTGGGGACCCTCGGTGACCATTGCTGACCCCTGGTGACCCCTGGTGACACTTTAGTGACCCTGGTGACCCCTGGGGACACTCTAGTGACACTCTAGTGACCCTTGGTGACCCTAGCTGACCCCTAGGGACCCTTGGGAACACCCTGGTTACCGTTAGGGACCCCTGGTGACAACGGTGACCCTTGGTGACCCTCTGGTGACCCCTGGTGACACTTTGGTGACCCCTGGGGACACTCTGGTGACCCTTAGTGACCCCTGGTAACCCCTGCTGACCCTCTGGTGACCCCTGGTGACCCTTGCAACCCCTTGGTGACACTCTAGTGACCCTTAGTGACCCCCAGGTGACCCTTGGTGACCCTGTGGCCGTGACTCACCCATGAGGTCGGGCACAGGGACTTGTAGACGCGGAAATACCACTGGCAGGGGGTGACATCGGCACCGCGCGAGGACAGGGACCGCTGGCACCGCTGGAAATCTGAGGGGACATCAAAGGGACATTGGGGACATTGGGGACACTGAGGGGATTTGAGGGGACATTGGGGACACTGGCAGGGGGTGACATCGGCACCGCGGGAGGACAGCGAGCGCTGGCACCGCTGGAAATCTGTGACACAGGGACATTGGGGACATCAAAGGGACATTGGGGACAGTGGGGACACTGAGGGGATTTGAGGGGACATTGGGGACACTGACAGGGGGTGACATCGGCACCGCGTGAGGACAGGGACCGCTGGCACCGCTGGAAATCTGTGACAGGGACATTGGGGACATTGGGGACATCAAAGGGACATTGGGGACATTGGGGACACTGGCAGGGGGTGACATCGGCACCGCGGGACGACAGCGAGCGCTGGCACCGCTGGAAATCTGTGACAGGGACATTGGGGACACAAAATGGGGCTGGGGACATTGGGGACATTGGGGACAAAATGGAGGAAAAAGGGAAAAAATGGGGGAAAAATGGTGGAAATGGGATTGGGGACATTGGGGACATTGGGGGCATTGGGGACACTGGGGACATTGGGGACACTGAGGGGATTTGGGGACACAAAATGGGATTGGGGACATTGGGGGGACATTGGGGACATTGGGGACAGTGGGGACATTGAGGGGATTTGGGGACACTGGGGACATTGGGGACATGGAGGGGACATTGGGGACACAAAATGGGATTGGGGACATTGAGAGGGATTGGGGGACAGTGAGGGATTTGGGGACATTGGGGACACAAAATGGGATTGGGGACATTGAGGGCGTTGGGGACATTGGGGGCGTTGGGGACATTGGGGACAAAATGCAGAAAAAGGGGAAAAATGGGGGAAAATGGCAGAAATGGGGTTGGGGACATTTGGGGACATTGGGGACACTGAGGGGATTTGGGGACACTGGGGACACTGGGGACATTGAGGGGACATTGGGGACAGTGAGGGATTTGGGGACATTGGGGACAAAATGGAGGAAAAAATGGCGGAAATGGGATTGGGGACACTGGGGACATTGGGGACAGCCCCAAATTTTGGGTTTTTAGGGAATTTTTGGGGGGGAATTTTGGGTTTTTTTTGCGTTCCCAGGTGAGATTTTTGGGGAATATTTTGAATTTTTTGGGTATTTTTTGTTACCCAGATGAATTTTTTTGGGGATATTTTTGCTTTTTGGGTTATATTAATTAACATTAATTAACTTTAATTAATTTTTAATTAACTTTACCCAGATAATTCTGCCAGCAGTTCCTGCTCTGGTTCTGGTTGGGGTTCCCAGGTGAGATTTTTGGGGAATATTTTGAATTTTTGGTTCTTTTTTGTCACCCAGGTTTATTTTTTAGGGGATATTTGAATATTTTAATTAATTCTAATTAACATTAATTAATTTTAATTAACTTTACCCAGGTAATTCTGCCAGCAGTTCCTGGTTGGGGTTCCCAGGTGAGATTTTTGGGGAATATTTTGAATTTTTGGGTATTTTTTGTTACCCAGGTGATTTTTTTGGGGATATTTTGGATATTTTAATTAATTCTAATTAACATTAATTAATTTTTAATTAGCTTTACCCAGGTAATTCTGCCAGCAGTTCCTGGTTGGGGTTCCCAGGTGAGATTTTTGGGGAATATTTTGAATTTTTGGATTATTTTGGGTTCCCAGATCAGATTTTTTTGGGGATATTTTGTATTTTTTCATTATTTTAATTAATTCTAATTAAGTTTAATTAACTTTAATTAATTTTACCCAGATAATTCTGCCAGCAGTTCCTGGTCTGGTTCTGGTTGGGGAACCGGCTGTCGAACGGCGCCGTCTTGTACCGGCCCAGCTTGGCCTTGATGTCCTCAGCCATGGCTAATCAACCTAATTTGCATAATTAATTACACTTAATTAGCACCTGGGCTCATTAATCATCCTCTAATCATTGTTAATTACCAGCCTAGATTGATTAATTGAGCTCAGGGAGGGTTAAATACCAAAAAAATGAAAAAAAAAAAGAAATTAAATTTGAAATTTTGAGGGGTTTGGGAGTTTGTTAATTATGCTAATTAGCAGCTAATTAATTATTGAAATATTTAATTGGTGCTCAGCCAATTTAATAATTATTAAATTACTAATTTATTAAATATTTATTATTAAATTATTAATTAATTTCACACTGCAATGAAAAATAAATTAATAAAAGTGGAAATAGGGGAGATAGAAAGATCACTAATTATGCTAATTAGAACTAATTAATTATTGAAACAGTTAATTAGTGCTCAGCCAATTTAATAATTACTAAATTAATTATTTATTAAATATTTGTTATTAAATTATTAATTAAGCTCACCCTGCAATGAAAAATTAATCAATAAAAATGGAAATAGAGACTGAAAGATCATTAATTATGCTAATTAGCAGTTAATTAATTACCCAAACAGCAAATTAATAATTAACTAAATTAATAATTAATCTAGATTGTTAATTAGATCATTAAATTATTAATTAATCTCACCCTGTGATGAAAAATAAATCAATAAAAATTGAAATTGCAGAAACTAAAAGCTCATTAATTATGCTAATTAGCCCCCATTAATTAATTAACACCTCTAAGGATTAATTAAGACCTTCCTGTAATTAATTAAGACCACCCTGTGTTAATTAATTTCCCCCTGGAGGTAAAAAAAAAAACCCCAGAAAAAAATGGAGATAAATAAAAATTTTAAATAATTAAAACTCCAGAAATTAATTCTGCAAATCAAGCCCTAATTAATTAATTAATAATTAATGATTAATTAATGAACAACCCAGCATTAATTGGATTAATTAATTAATTACAGCTGGAAGGGATTAATTGACCCCCCTGAGCAATGTTAGAATAATTAAACTAAGGAAAATATTTCATAAAATTAATTAGAACTTCCAAAGTTAATTATACAAATTAATCCCTAATTAATTAATAAATTATTAATTATTAATTAATGAATCCCCAGGTTTAATTAAACCTCCCAGGAAGGGATTTCTGGCACAGTTCATTAATTATTAATTAATTACTGAGGTTATTAATTGCTAATTAACATAACATGGATATCCCAGTCCCTCCCAGTTTAAACCAGTTCAAACCAGTGCTCCCAGTAACCCCTCCCAGTTCAAACCAGTGCTCCCATTTTAAACCAGTTCAAACCAGTGCTCCCAGTTCAAACCAGTTCATCCCAGTAACCCCTCCCAGTAAGTCCCAGTGCCCTCCCAGTGCTCCCAGTTCATCCCAGTGCCTTCCCAGTTCAAACCAGTTCATCCCAGTAACCCCTCCCAGTGCTCCCAGTTCATCCCAGTAAACCCCCACACCCCTCCCAGTTCAAGCCAGTGCTCCCAGTTCAAACCAGTTCAAACCAGTGCTCCCAGTTCATCCCAGTAAACCCCCCAGCACCCTCCCAGTCCATCCCAGTTGCCCTCCCAGTGCTCCCAGTCCCCCCCAGTCCTCCCAGTACGTCCCAGTCCTCAAAGTCACTTTCAGCCGCGCTCGCCGCTCGCCGGAACCAACGAGTCACGCCGGAAGCGTCAGAGCGTCGCCGGAAATGACGTCACGCGACCACAGAGCGCCGCTTTCGGGCCAGAGCGTCTCACTTGGAGGAAAAATGGCGGCGACGCCGCGGAGTCCGCCGGAATTGCCCGGAAATGGCGCCAAAACGCAGCGATGCGCCACAGAAAGCTCCGTTAGAGCCCCGAAATCGCCATTATTTGTCCCAAAATCCCCATTTTTTGTCCCAAATGCGCATTTTTTACCCCAAAATCCCCTCGGGAGCCTCCTTGGGGCGCTCTGAGGGCACTTCCGCCCAGAAAGGGGCGGAGCCTGAGCGGCCGGGCGGGGACGGCGCATGCGCGAGACGTGATTTGTGACGTCATTTCCGGTTCCGCCACAGGCGCGCGAGCCCCGCGTGGAGAAAGCGGCGCGATGAGGCCGGGTGGGAAACTGGGACAAACTGGGACAAACTGGGACGGACTGGGACAAACTGGGAGGGACTGGGAGGGACTGGTGGGCACTGGGAGAGGGTTCGGGGTAACTGGAATGGGCTGGGCTGGGACTGGGGGTTACTGGGAGGAACTGGGAGGGCAACTGGGATGAACTGGGAGAGATTGGAGGGGAACTGGGATGAACTGGGGTGTACTGGGAGGGACTGGGATGAACTGGGAGGGACTGGGATGAGACTGGGAGGGAACTGGGAGCAACTGGGATGAGACTGGGATGGACTGGGGATTACTGGGATGGAACTGGGAGGGTTTTGGGGGTAACTGGGTTATACTGGGAGGGAACTGGAAGGGGTTTGGGGGTTACTGGGTTATACTGGGATGGACTGGGAGGGAACTGGGAGGGTTTTGGGGGTAACTGGTTTATACTGGGAGGGTTTTGGGGGTTACTGGTTTATACTGGGAGGGAACTGGGAGGGTTTAGGGGGTAACTGGGTTATACTGGGAGGGAACTGGGAGGGTTTTGGGGGTTACTGGGCTATACTGGGAGGGTTTTGGGGGTTACTGGTTTATACTGGGATATACTGGGAGGGTTTGGGGGGTTACTGGGTTATACTGGGAGGGAACTGGGAGGGTTTTGGGGGTTACTGGGTTATACTGGGAGGGGTTTGGGGGTTACTGGGTTATACTGGGATATACTGGGAGCCTCCAGGGCTGCTCCCAGTAGCTCCCAGTTTGTCCCAGTTTGTCCCAGTCTGACCAGTTCCCTGCAGGTTTCAGCCCCCGAGGGGGACGCGGCGGCTTCCGGGGCCGAGGTGAGTCCCAGTACAAACCAGTACAAACCAGTATGCTCCCAGTATGGACCAGTCCTGTCCCAGTGCCCCCCAGTAACCCCAGTTTCCCCCCCCAGTATATCCCAGTAACCCCAGTTCCCCTCCCAGTATATCCCAGTAACCCAAATAATCCATCCCAGTCTGTCCCAGTATATCCCAGTAACCCCAGTAACCCATCCCAGTCTCTCCCAGTAACCCAAGTTTCCTCCCCAGTTTGTCCCAGTATATCCCAGTAACCCCAGTTTCCCCCCTAGTTTCTCCCAGTATAACCCAGTTCCCCTCCAGTTCCCCATCCCAGTATTCCCAGTATATCCCAGTATGCCCCAGTACAACCCCAGTAACCCATCTTTGTCTCTCCCAGTCCATCCCAGTCCATCCCAGTATAACCCAGTCTCTCTCCCACAGGTTCCCCGTTCCTCCCAGTCCATCCCAGTCCCTCCCAGTATAAACCAGTCTCTCCCAGTACCCACCCGAGTCTCTCCCAGTTCCTCCCAGTATATCCCAGTATAACCCAGTCTTTCCCTGCAGGTTCCCCAGTATAACCCAGTCTCTCCCAGTCTGTCCCAGTCCATCCCAGTATATCCCAGTATAACCCAGTCTCTCCCCGCAGGTTCCCCGTTCCCCCCAGTCCATCCCAGTCCCTCCCAGTATAAACCAGTATGTCCCAGTATAACCCAGTCTCTCTCCTGCAGGTTCCCCATTCCCCCCAGTGCCTCCCAGTATAAACCAGTATATCCCAGTATAACCCAGTCTCTCCCCGCAGGTTCCCCAGTATCTCCCAGTCCATCCCAGTATAAACCAGTATAACCCAGTCTCTCTCCCGCAGGTTCCCCAGTCCCTCCCAGTATAAACCAGTATAACCCAGTCTCTCTCCCGCAGGTTCCCCAGTCCATCCCAGTCTCTCCCAGTTCCCTCCCAGTCCATCCCAGTCCATCCCAGTCCATCCCAGTATACCCCAGTGTCTCTCCCGCAGGTTCCCCATTCCCCCCGGTCCATCCCAGTCCATCCCAGTCCCTCCCAGTCCATCCCAGTATATCCCAGTATAACCCAGTCTCTCTCCCGCAGGTTCCCCAGTCCCTCCCAGTATAAACCAGTATAGCCCAGTCTCTCTCCCGCAGGTTCCCCAGTCCATCCCAGTCATTCCCAGTATAAACCAGTGTATCTCAGTATAACCCAGTCTCTCCTGCAGGTTCCCCAGTCCATCCCAGTCCCTCCCAGTATAAACCAGTATAAACCAGTATATCCCAGTATAACCCATTATCTCTCCCGCAGGTTCCCCAGTCCCTCCCAGTCCCTCCCAGTACATCCCAGTATAACCCAGTCTCTCCCCGCAGGTTCCCCAGTCCATCCCAGTCCATCCCAGTATATCCCAGTATACCCCAGTATCTCTCCCGCAGGTTCCCCGTTACCCCCGGTCCATCCCAGTCCCTCCCAGTCCCTCCCAGTATATCCCAGTACATCCCAGTATAACCCAGTCTCTCCCGCAGGTTCCCCAGTCCCTCCCAGTATAACCCAGTATATCCCAGTATAACCCAGTATCTCTCCCGCAGGTTCCCCGTTCCCTCCCCGCGGAGGGGGCGGGGCCCGAGGAGGGGGCGGAGCCCGCGGAGGGGGCGGGGCCAGAGGCGGCCCCAGGGGGCGGGGCCGAGGCCGAGGGGGCGGGGCCAGGGGCGGGGCCCGGGCCGGATTCAAAGGCGGGAAAAAAGTGACGGTGGAGCCGCACAGACACGAGGGTAACTGGGATGGACTGGGATATACTGGGAGGGACTGGGATGGACTGGGAGGGTAACTGGGGTTACTGGGACATACTGGGAGGGACTGGGATGGACTGGGAGGGACTGGGGGGTGGAGCCGCACAGACACGAGGGTAACTGGGATGGACTGGGAGGGACTGGGAGGGTAACTGGGGTTACTGGGACATACTGGGATGGACTGGGATGGACTGGGAGGGACTGGGATGGGTACTGGGGATACTGGGATGGACTGGGATGGACTGGGATGGTAACTGGGGTTACTGGGACATACTGGGAGGGACTGGGAGGGACTGGGGGGTGGAGCCCCACAGGCACGAGGGTAACTGGGATGGACTGGGAGGGGTACTGGGGATACTGGGAGGGACTGGGAGAGACTGGGAGGAACTGGGATGGACTGGGAGGGGTACTGGGGATACTGGGATATGCTGGGATGGACTGGGAGGGACTGGGGGGTGGAGCTGCACAGACATGAGGGTAACTGGGATATACTGGGAGGGACTGGGAGAGGTACTGGGGATACTGGGAGGGGCTGGGATGGTGCTGTGGAGCATCTTTGGGTCTCAGGTGTCCCCAGATGTGCCCAGGTGTGTCCCAGGTATCCCAGGTGTGTCCCCAGTTGTCCCCAGGTCTATCTCAGGTGTCCCCAGGTGTCTCCAGGTGTCTCTCAGGTGTGTCCCAGCTGTCTCAGGTGTCCCCAGGTGTGCCCAGGTGTCCCCAGGTGTCCCCAGGTATCTCAGGTGTCCCCAGGTGTGTCTCAGGTCAGGTGTGCCCTCTCAGGTGTGTCCCCAGGTGTATCTCAGGTGTCCCAGGTGTCCCCAGGTACATCTCAGGTGTGCCCTCTCAGGTGTGCCGTTCCAGGTACCCCAGGTGTATCTCAGGTATCTCAGGTGTCCCCAGGTGTGTCCCCAGGTGTCTCTATCTCAGGTGTCCCCAGGTATATTCCAGGTGTCCCCAGGTGTCCCCAGGTGTCCCCAGGTGTTGTATCTCAGGTGTGCCCTCCCAGGTGTGTCCCCAGGTATCTCAGGTGTCCCCAGGTGTCCCCAGTTATATTTCGGGTGTGTCCTCTCAGGTGTCCCCAGGTATCTCGGGTATCTCTCAGCCGTCCCCAGGTGTCCCCTCCCAGGTGTATCTCAGGTGTCCCCAGGTGTCTGTATCTCAGGTGTTCCCTCCCAGGTGTGTCCCCAGGTGTGTCTCAGGTGTCCCCAGGTATCTCAGGTGTGTCCCCAAGTGTCCCCAGGTATATCTCAGGTGTCCCCAGGTGTCCCCAGGTGTTGTATCTCAGGTGTCCCCAGGTGTGTCCCCAGGTACATCTCAGGTGTCCCCTCCCAGGTGTGTTCATCTGCCGCGGGCGCGAGGACGCGCTGGTGACGCGGAACCTGGTGCCGGGGGAGTCGGTGTACGGCGAGAAGCGCATCAGCGTCGAGGTGAGCCGCTGGTTTGGACTGGTTTATACTGGGAGGGACTGGTTTGGACTGGGAGGGACTGGTTTGGACTGGTTTATACTGGGAGGGACTGGGAGGAAAAATCCTGGCGGTTTTAGGGTGAAAAATGGGGATTTGGGGATAAAACAGGAGGGACTGGTTTGGACTGGGAGGGACTGGGAGGGACTGGTTTGTACTGGTGTATACTAGATATAGTGGACCATATTGGTTTGTACTGGTTTAAACTGGTCCATACTGGTTTATACTGGTCCATACTGGTTTATAGTGGTTTCAACTGGCTTATATTGGTTTGTATTAGTTTAAACTGGTCCATACTGGTTTGTACTGGTTTAAACTGGCCCATACTGGTTTGTACTGGTTTAAACTGGTCCATATTGGCCCATACTGGGTCCATACTGGTTTAAACTGGTCCATACTGGTCTGTACTGGACCACACTGGTTTGTACTGGCCTATACCGTTTTAAAGTGGTCCATAGTGATTTAAACTGGTTCTGTACTGGCTTGTACTGGTTTAAACTGGTCCATACTGGTTTGTAATATTTTAAACTGGTCCATACTGGTTTGTACTGTTTTAAACTGGTCCATACTGGTTTGTACTGGTTTAAACTGGTCCATACTGGTTTGTACTGGTTTAAACTGGTCCATACTGGCCCATACTGGGTCCATACTTCCTTATATGGATTCGTACTGGTTTATACCGGTCCATACTGGTTTGTACTGGTTTATACCGGTCCGTACTGCTCCATACTGGTTTGTACTGGTCCATACTGGGTCCATACTGGTCTGTATTGATCCATACTGGTTTGTACTGGTCCATACTGGTTTGTACTGGTTTGTACTGGTCCATACTGGTTCGTACTGGTCCATACTGGTTTATACTGGTTTATACTGGTTTATACTGGTTTCCCAGGACGGGGACACCCCCATTGAGTACCAAACCCTTCGTGGGTTTGGACCTTACTGGGAAGGGCCAATACAAACATACTGGTTTGTACTGGTTTATATCAATCCTTACTGATTTGTACTGGTTTATACTGGTCCATACTGGTTTGTACTGGTCCATACTGGTCCATACTGGTTTATACTGGTTTGTACTGGTCCATACTGGTCCATACTGGTTTCCCAGGACGGGGACACCTCCGTTGAGTACCGGGCCTGGAACCCGTTCCGCTCCAAGCTGGCGGCCGCGATCCTGGGGGGCATCGACCAAATCCACATCCGGCCCGGAGCCAAGGTGCTGTACCTGGGAGCGGCCTCGGGGACAACAGTGAGCCACGTCAGTGACATCGTGGGACAGGTAAGGACACACCTGGGACAGGTAACACACACACCTGGGACAGGTAACACACACACCTGAGCACACACACACACATCCGGCCGGGAGCCAAGGTGCTGTACCTGGGGGCGGCCTCGGGGACAACAGTGAGCCACGTCAGTGACATCGTGGGACAGGTAAGGACACACCTGGGACAGGTAACACACACACCTGGGACAGGTAACACACCTGGGACAGGTAACACACCTGGACATGTAACACACCTGGGACAGGTGACACACCTGGGACAGGTAACACACACACCTGGGACAGGTAACACACCTGGGCACACCTCAGGTGTTCTCAGGTGTTCTGTGACATTTTTGGTGACGTTTTTGATGATTTTTGGTTCCATTTTTGATTTTTTTGGTGATATTTTTTATGATTTTGGTGATTTTTTAAATTGCGGGACGGTGTCATTTACACCATGGAGTTCAGTGACATTTCTCATTATTTTATTGATTTTTTTGGTGATATTTTTTGTGATTTTGGTGATTTTTTGGATTCCATGACGGTGTCATTTACGCCATGGAGTTCTGTGACATTTTTCGTTTTTTTGATGATTTTTGGTTCTGTTTTGGGTGATTTTGATGATTTTTTATCCCCCTGGACAACGTCGTTTACGCCGTGGATTTCAGTGACATTTTTCATTATTTTAATGATTTTTTTGGTGATATTTTTTGTGATTTTGGTGATTTTTTGGATTCCAGGACGGTGTCATTTACGCCATGGAGTTCAGTGACATTTTTCATTTTTTTGATAATTTTTTACGCCATTTTTTATGATTTTGTTGATTTTTGTCGCCCAGGATTGTGTTGTTTACGCCGTGGAGTTTGTGACATTTCTCATTTTTTTGATGATTTTTTTGGTGACATTTTTTGTGATTTTGGTGATTTTTTTGGTGATATTTTTTATGATTTTGATGATTTTTTGGATTCCAGGACGGTGTCATTTACACCATGGAGTTCAGTGACATTTCTCATTATTTTGATAATTTTTTGGTTACATTTTTCATTATTTTGATGATTTTTTGGGTGATTTTGATGATATTTTGGATTTCAGGATGGTGTTTTTTACACCATGGAGTTCAGTGACATTTCTCATTTTTTTGATAATTTTTTGGGTGATTTTTTGTGATTTTGGTAAATTTTTGGATTTCAGGACGGTGTCGTTTATGCTGTGGGTTCAGTGACATTTCTCATTTTTTTGATGATTTTTTTGGTGATATTTTTTGTGATTTTGATGATTTTTTTGGGTGATATTTTTTATTATTTTGATGGCTTTTTGGATTCCAGGATGGTGTCGTTTACACCGTGGAGTTCAGTGACATTTTTCATTTTTTTGATAATTTTTTGATTCCATTTTGGGTGATTTTGATGATTTTTTTGTCCCCCAGGACGGTGTCGTTTACGCCGTGGAGTTCGGTGACATTTCTCATTTTTTTGATGATTTTTTGGGTGATTTTTTGTGGTTTTGGTAAATTTTTGGATTTCAAGACGGTGTCGTTTACGCTGTGGGTTCAGTGACATTTTTGATTATTTTGATAATTTTTTTGGTGATATTTTTTGTGATTTTGATGATTTTTTTGGTGATATTTTTTATTATTTTGATGGTTTTTTGGATTTCAGGACAGTGTCGTTTACACCGTGGAGTTCAGTGACATTTCTCATTATTTTGATAATTTTTTGGGTGATTTTTTGTGATTTTGATAATTTTTCGGATTTCAGGACGGTGTCATTTAAGCCGTGGAGTTCAGTGACATTTTTTATTATTTTGATGAATTTTTTGGTTCCATTTTTTATGATTTTGTTGATTTTTGTCCCCAGGACAGTGTCCGTTACACCATGGAGTTCAGTGACATTTCTCATTTTTTTGATAATTTTTTGGGTGATTTTTTGTGATTTTTGTTATTTTTTTTATCCCCAGGACGGTGTGGTTTACGCTGTGGAGTTCTCGCACCGCTCGGGCCGGGACCTGCTCAACGTGGCCAAGAAAAGAACGAACGTGGTGCCGGTGATCGAGGACGCGCGGCACCCGCACAAATACCGCATGCTGATTGGTCAGTTACACAAATCCCGCACGCTGATTGGTCAGTTACACAAATACCGCGTGCTGATTGGTCAGTTACACAAATACCGCGTGCTGATTGGTCAGTTACACAAATACCGCGTGCTGATTGGTCAGTTACACAAATACCGCATGCTGATTGGTCAGTTACACAAATCCCGCGTGCTGATTGGTCAGTTACACAAATACCGCACGCTGATTGGTCAGTTATCACAAATCCCGCGTGCTGATTGGTCAGTTACACAAATACCGCATGCTGATTGGTCAGTTACACAAATCCCGCGTGCTGATTGGTCAGTTACACAAATACCGCACGCTGATTGGTCAGTTACACAAATCCCGCATGCTGATTGGTCAGTTACACAAATCCCGCATGCTGATTGGTCAGTTACACAAATCCCGCATGCTGATTGGTCAGTTACACAAATACCGCATGCTGATTGGTCAGTTACACAAATCCCGCATGCTGATTGGTCAGTTATCACAAATCCCGCACTCTGATTGGTCAGTTACACAAATACCGCACGCTGATTGGTCAGTTACACAAATCCCGCATGCTGATTGGTCAGTTACACAAATACCGCACGCTGATTGGTCAGTTACACAAATACCGCACACTGATTGGTCAGTTACACAAATACCGCGTGCTGATTGGTCAGTTACACAAATACCGCATGCTGATTGGTCAGCTACACAAATCCTGTGTGCTGATTGGTCAGTTACACAAATCCCGCGTGCTGATTGGTCAGTTACACAAATCCCACATGCTGATTGGTCAGTGCCGGTTTGGGGTTTTCTCTGATTTTTTGGTTGGAATTTTGGGATTTTTTGGCTGGAATTTCAGGAACTTTTGTTTGGAATTTCAGGGGTTTTTTCACTGGAATGTCAGGAATTTTTGCCAAAATTTCAGGATTTTTTGGCTGGAATTTCAGAATTTTTTCACTGAAATTTTAGGATTTTTTGGCTGGAATTTCAGAATTTTTTCACTGAAATTTTAGGATTTTTGGCTGAAATTTCAAGATATTTTTCTGAAATTTCAGAATTTTTTCACTGAAATGTCAGGATTTATGGCTGGAATTTTTGGTTGGAATTTCAGGATTTTTTGGTTGGAATTTCAGGACTTTTTGAGTGAAATTTGAGGATTTTTTGGGTGGAATTTTGGGGTTTTTTGTTTGGAATTTCAGGATTTTTTTTGGATGGGATTTTTCAGGGATTTTTGGCTGAAATTTTGGGACTTTTGGCTGGAATTTTGGCAGTTTTGGCTGGAATTTCTGGGATATTTTGAGTGGTATTTTGGAATTTTTTTGGCCTGTATTTCTGGATTTTTTGTTTGGCATTTCAGGATTTTTTTGCTGCAATTTCAGGATTTTTTATTTGGAATTTCAGGATTTTTTTGGCTGCAATTTTGGGTTTTTTTCACTGAGATTTCAGGATTTTTTGGGTAGAATTTGGGGATTTTTTTTGTCTGGAATTGCAGGATTTTTTGGTTGGAATTTCGGAATTTTTTCACTGGTATTTTAGGATTTTTTGGGTGGAATTTCGGGATATTTTGTCTGGAATTTCAGAATTTTTTTGCTGAAATTTCAGGATTTTTGGCTGGAATTTCTGGTTGGAATTTCAGGATTTTTTGGCTGGAATTTGGGATTCTTTGGGTGGAATTTCGGGATTTTTTTTAATGTAATTTTTCAGGTATTTTTGGCTGCAATGTCAGGATCTTTTGCTGGAATTTTGGGATTTTTTCACTGGAATTTCAGGATTTTTGGCTGGAATTTTTGGTTGGAATTTCAGGATTTTTGGGCCAGAATTTCAAGATTTTTGGCTGGATTTTTTGGCTGAAATTTGGGGATTTTTTCACTGAAATTTCAGAATATTTTCTCTGAAATTTCAGGATTTCTTGGGTGGAATTTTGGGATATTTTGGGTGGAATTTGGGGATATTTTAGGTGGAATTTTGGGATATTTCAGCTGGAATTTCTGGGATATTTTGGGTGGAAATCTGGGATATTTTGGGCAGAATTTTGGAATTTTTGGCGGATTTTGTCCCTTTCCCCCCAGGCATGGTGGACGTGATCTTCGCCGACGTGGCCCAGCCCGACCAGACGCGAATCGTGGCCCTGAACGCGCATCACTTCCTGCGCTGCGGGGGGCACTTCCTCATCTCCATCAAGGTACGCACCAGTACAGACCAGTATGGACCAGTATGGACCAGTGCAGACCAGTATAAACCAGTACAGACCAGTACAGACCAGTATAAACCAGTACAAACCAGTACAGGGCAGACACACATCGTGGCCCTGAACGCGCATCACTTCCTGCGCTGCGGGGGGCACTTCCTCATCTCCATCAAGGTACGCACCAGTATAAACCAGTATGGACCAGTATGGACCAGTATGGACCAGTACAGACCAGTATAAACCAGTACAGACCAGTACAGACCAGTACAGACCAGTACAGAGCTGTACAGACCAGTATAAACCAGTATAGACCAGTACAGAGCAGTACAGAGCAGTATGAACCAACACAGACCAGTACAAACCAGTACAGACCAGTATAGAGCAGTAGAGAGCAATATAAACCAGTATGGACCAGTATAAACCAGTACAGACCAGTATAGACTAGTACAGACCAGTATAGACCAATATAAACCAGTATAGACCAGTACAGACCAGTATAAACCAGTACAGACCAGTATAAATGAGTACATGCTAGTACGGACCAGTATAGACTAGTATATACCAGTATGGACCAGTACAGACCAGTATAAACCAGTATGGACCAGTACAGACCAGTATGGACCAGTATAAACCAGTACAGACCAGTATAAACCACTACAGGCCAGTATAGACCAGTACAGACCAGTATAAACCAGTAGAGACCAATACAGAGCAATATAAACCAGTATGGACCAGTATAAACCAGTACAGACCAGTATGGGGTACTGGGAGTGGGAATTGAGGAGTTAGAACCAGTAAGGAATTGGTTTAAACCAGTTCTAACTGGTTTTAGACTGGGTTTAACTGGTTTTAAGTGCAGTTTAACTGGTTCTTACTGGTTTGAACTGGTTCTGGTTTTTTTTACTGGTCTTACTGGTTTGAACTGGGATTGAACTGGTTTTCACCGCTGTTTAACTGGTTCTAACTGGTTCTAACTGGTGCTTAACTGGTTCTGACTGGTGTTGAACCGGGATTGAACTGGTTCTAACTGGTCTTAACTGGTCCTAACTGGTTCTAAGTAGTGTTTATCTGGTGCTTAACTGGTATTGGACTGGTTTTCACTGGTTCAAACTGGTTTTAACTGGTGTTTAACCAGCTCTAACTGGTTCTAAGTGGTGCTGAACTGGTTCTAACTGGTCTTTAACTGGATTGAACTGGTTTGAACTGTTGTTTGACTGGTTCTGACTGGTTCTAAGTGACTCTAACTGGTTCTAAACTGGTTGGAACTGGTTCTTACTGGTTTTCACTGGTTCAAACTGGTTTTAACTGCCATTTAACCAGTTCTAACTGGTTCTAAGTGGTCTTGAGCTGGGATTAAACTGGATTGAACTGGTCTGAACTGCTGTTTAACCAGTTCTGACTGGCCCTAACTGGTGCTGAACTGGTTCTAACTGGTTTGAACTGGAATTGAACTGGTTTTAATTGGTTTTATCTGCCATTTAACCGGTTCTAACTGGTCTTAAATGGTGTTTAACTGGTTCTAAACTGGTTGGAACCAGTTCTAACTGGTGTTTAACTGGTTCTAAGTAGTGTTGAACTGGGATTTAACTGGTTTTAACTGGTTTTAACTGCCATTTAACCAATTCTAACCAGTTCTAACTGGTCCTAACTGGTTCTAACCGGTTGGAACTGGTTGGAACCAGTTCTAAGTGGTTGAAACTGGTTCTAACTGGTGTTTAACTGGTTCTAAGTGGTGTTGACCTGGTTTTAACTGGTTTTAACTGCCATTTAACCAATTCTAATCAGTTCTAACTGGTCCTAACTGGTTCCAGCTGGTCCTAACTGGTTCTAACTGGTTGGAACCGGTTCTAACTGGTGTTCAACTGGTTCTAAGTGGTGTTGAACTGGTTTTAACTGCCATTTAACCAATTCTAACCAGTTCTAACTGGTCCTAACCGGTTCTAAACTGATAGAAACCAGTTCTAACCAGTTGGAACTGGTTCTAAACTGGTTGGAACCGGTTCTAACTGGTGTTTAGCTGGTTCTGACTGGTATTGAACTGGTTTTAACTGGTTTTAATTACCATTTAACCAATTCTAACTGGTTGTAACTGGTCCTAACTGGTTCTAAGCTGGTTGGAATCAGTTTTAACTGGTTGGAACTGGTTCTAACTGGTGTTTAACTGGTTTTAAGTGGTGTTGAACCAGGATCAAACTGGTTTTAACTACTCTTTAAACAATTCTAACTGGTTATAACTGGTCCTAACTGGTTCTAAACTGGTCCTAACCAGTTCTAAACTTGTAGGAACCGGTTCTAACCGGTTGAAACTGGTTCTAAACCGGTTGGAACTGATTCTAAACTGGTTGGAACTGGTTCTAACTGGTTGGAACTGGTTCTAGTTGGTGTTTAACTGGTTCTAAGTGGTGTTGAACTGGTTTTAACTGGTTTTAACTGCCATTTAACCAATTCTAACTGGTTCTAACTGGCCCTAACTGGTTCTAACTGGTCCTAACCAGTTGTAAACTGGTTGGAACCAGTTCTAACTGGTTGAAACAGCTTCTAACTGGTGTTCAACTGGTTCTAAGTGGTGTTGAACTGGGATTTAACTGGTTTTAACTACCATTTAGCCAGTTCTAACTGGCCCTAACTGGTTCTAACTGGTCCTAACTGGTTCTAACCAGTTAGAACTGGTTCTAAACGGGTTAGAACCGGTTCTAACTGGTCCGGGCCGGTTCCCAGGCCAACTGCATCGACTCGACGGCGCCGGCCGAGGCCGTGTTCGCGGGGGAGGTGAAGAAGATGACGGCCGAGAGGATGAAGCCGCAGGAGCAGCTGACGCTGGAGCCCTACGAGAGGGACCACGCCGTGGTGGTCGGCGTCTACCGGTACTGGGTTGTACTGGGTTGTACTGGGTTATACTGGGTTATACTGGGTTGTACTGGGAGGGACTGGGAGGGACTGGGAGGGGAAAAAACAACAGGTTTGGGCACGAAAATGGGGATTTTAGGGTGAAAAATGGGGATTTTGGAGATAAAAAGGGGACTGGGATGAACTGGTTTATACTGGGAGGGACTGGGAGGGGACTGGGTTATACTGGGAGGCACTGGTTTATACTGGGATGGGACTGGAAGAGACTGGAAGGGCACTGGTTCATACTGGGAGGGCACTGGGAGGGCACTCAGTGTGCAACTGGTCTGTACTGGTCCATACTGGTTTATACTGGTCCATGCCAGTCCATACTGGGTTATAGTGGTCTGTACTGGTCCATACTGGTCTCGACTGGTTTATACTGGTTCTTGTTGTTCTATACTGGTTTATACTGGTCCATAATAGTCCATACTGGTTTATACTGGTTTATATTGGTCCGTACTGATCCATACCAGTTTATACTGGTCTGTACTGGTCCATACTGGTCCATACTGGTCCATAATGGTCCATACTGGTTTATACTGGTCCGTACTGGTGTGTACTGGTCCATACTGGTTTATACTGGTCCATACTGGTTTAACTGGTTTATACTGGTCCATACTGGTCCATACTGGTCTGCGCTAATCCGTGCCAGTGTATACTGGTCTGTACTGGTCTGTACTGGTCCATACTGGTCCATACTGGTTTGTACTGGTCCATACTGGTCTGTACTGGTTCATACTGGTCCATACTGGTTTATACTGGTCCATACTGGTCCATACTGGTTTAACTGGTTTATACTGGTCCATACTGGTTTATACTGGTTCATACTGGTTTATACTGGTCCATACTGGTCCATACTGGTCCGTACTGGTCCATACTGGTTTATACTGGTCCATACTGGTTCATACTGGTCCATACTGGTCCATACTGGTTTATACTGATCCATACTGGTCCATACTGGTCCATACTGGTCCATACTGGTCCATACTGGTTTATACTGGTCCATACTGGTCCATACTGGTTTATACTGGTTCATACTGGTTTATACTGGTCCATACTGGTTTATACTGGTCTATACTGGTGCTCACTACCCCTCTCTCCCCCCAGGCCCCCTCCAAAGGAGAAATGACGTCATCTCACCTCCGGCCCGCCAGGGGGCGCCAACAGCGTGGGCGTGGCCTAGCCCGGAAGTGCTCTGCGCTGAGCCGGAAGTGGGCGTGGCCTAACCCGGAAGTTGTTTTTTGTTTGCGGGGTGGGGGGAGGGGCCCGAGGGGGGGTTTGGTAAATAAAGGAAATTTGATTAATTGGTGGCGTCTTTAATTAATTAATGAGGGGTTAATTAACAGATTGGGGAGGGGTTAACGGGGTAATTAAAGGGGGTTGGGGATTAATGGAGTTATTAATTAGTGGGTTAATTAATTAATGGTTAGATTAATTCATTAAAGGTTAGCTGCAGGTAATTATTTAACTTTAATTAATTAGGGATGATTAATTGCTGTGAGGGGTTAATTAATTCCTGGGCATGCTAATTACTAATTAATTTCGTTTATCTAATTAGTGGGGGGGAATAATTACAGGCCTTAATTAGAATTAATTAATTAAGTGGGAAGTGATTAATTGTGGGCAGAACTGGGTTTTTAATTAATTATTTGGGTTAATTAATTAATTTAAATTATCTAATTAGTGGGGGGTGAATAATTACAGGCCTTAATTGGAGTTAATGACTTAATTAAGAGGGAAGTGATTAATTATGGGAACATCTGGGTTTTTAATTAATTATTGGGGTTAATTAATTAATTAATGGAAGGGGTTAATTAGCTGCAGGTTCATTAATTGGGGCTAATTAATGATGGGGTTAATTAATGATGGTTAAATAAACCCTGGGGGTTACTGGGATTGGACTGGGATGGATTGGGAGGGACTGGGATGAACTGGGAGGGGTTTGAGGGTTACTGGGAGGGGATTAAGGGTTACTGGGATGAACTGGGATTGGACTGGGATGAACTGGGAGGGACTGGGATGAACTGGGATTGAACTGAGAGGGAACTGGGGGTTACTGGAATGAACTGGAATGAACTGGGATTGAACTGGGATAGATGGGGAGGGACTGGGAGGGACTGGGATTGAACTGGGATAGACTGGGAGGGGATACTGGGATGGGTCTGGGCCTTACTGGGATGAACTGGGAGGGGATTGAGGGTTACTGGTCTGAACTGGGAGGGACTGGGATGACCTAGGAGGGAACTGGGAGTTACTGGAATGAATTGGGATGAACTGGGCCTTACTGGGAGCACTGGGATGAACTGGGAGCACTGGGAGGATGAACTGGGGGTTACTGGGATGAACTGGGAGGGGACTGGGGGTTACTGGGATGGACTGGGCTGAACTGGGAGGGAGCTCAGGGGTTACTGGGATGAACTGGGAGCACTGGGAACATGAACTGGTGGTTACTGGGATGAACTGGGATGGAACTCAGGGGTTATTGGGATGAACTGGGAGGGGATTGACGGTTACTGGTCTGAACTGGGAGAGACTGGGATGACCTAGGAGGGAACTGGGAGTTGCTGGAATGAATTGGGATGAACTGGGCTGAACTGGGAGCACTGGGAGGAACTGGGAGGGGACTGGGATGAACTGGGGAGAACTCGGGGGTTACTGGGATGAACTGGGAGGGGACTGGGGGTTACTGGGATGGACTGGGATGAACTGGGAGGGGTCTGTGAGGTTACTGGGATGAACTGGGCTGAACTGGGAGCACTGGGAAAGGACTGGGAGGGGACTCAGGGGTTACTGGGAGGGACTGGGAGGGACTGGGATGAAATGGGAGGGAACTCAGGGGTTACTGGGATGGACTGGGAGCACTGGGAGGGTGAACTGGTGGTTACTGGGAGGGACTGGGATGAACTGGGAGTTACTGGGATGAACTGGGCTGAACTGGGAGCACTGGGAGGGGATACTGGGGCGGGTCTGGGCCTTACTGGGAGTTACTGGGATGAACTGGGCTGAACTGGGAGCACTGGGAGGGGATACTGGGGCGGGTCTGGGCCTTACTGGGAGCACTGGGATGAACTGGGGTTGAACTGGGGGTTACTGGGACGGACTGGGCTGAACTGGGAGCACTGGGAAGAGACTGGGAGGGGACTGGGGGTTACTGGGATGAACTGGGAGGGGATTGATGGTTACTGGGGTGGACTGGGAGCACTGGGAGGGTGAACTGGTGGTTACTGGGACGGAGTGGGATGAACTGGGAGGGAACTGGGCTGAACTGGGAGCACTGGGAAGGGACTGGGAGGGGATACTGGGATGGGTCTGGGCCTTACTGGGAGCACTGGGATGAACTGGGAGGGAACTCGGGGGTTACTGGGCTTGAACTGGGATGAACTGGGAGAGGAACTGGGAGGGGATTCAGGGTTACTGGTCTGAACTGGGAGGGACTGGGAGGGAACTGGGGGTTACTGGGCTTGAACTGGGATGAACTGGGAGGGACTGGGAGTTACTGGGATGAACTGGTTTGAACTGGGCTGGCCTGAACTGGTTTGAACTGGTTTGAACTGGGAGTTTCCCAGTTGAAGGCCCCGGAGGTGCTGACTCAGCGCCGCCCCTCCCAGTCCCGCCCAGTTTGGGACTGGGGCCAACTGGGATTGAACTGGGAGAGCCCGTCCGGCCTGGGCTGAACTGGGAGGGACTGGGACAGACTGGGGGGAACTGGGATTGAACTGGGAGGGACTGGGACAGACTGGGGGGAACTGGGACAGACTGGGAGGGAACTGGGAGCAACTGGGGGGAACTGGGACAGACTGGGGGATACTGGGTTAAACTGGGATTGAACTGAGGGGGGACTGGGAGCAACTGGGATGGACTGGGATGAACTGGGGGGAACTGGGACAAACTGGGAGGGACTGGGAGCAACTGGAATTAAACTGGGATAAATTGGGATTGAACTGGGAGCTACTGGGGGATACCGGGAGGGACTGGGATGGACTGGGAATGAACTGGGATGAACTGGGAGGGACTGGGAGCAACCGGGGGGAACTGGGACAGACTGGGGGATACTGGGATAAACTGGGATTGAACTGGGAGGGACTGGGAGCAACTGGAATGAACTGGGGGATACTGGGAGTGGACTGGTGGCTGCAGTGGGGGATACTGGGATGGACTGGGATGGACTGGGAATAAACTGGGGATGAACTGGGAGGGACTGGGATGGACCAGTATGAACTGGGCTGAACTGGGATAAACTGGGATTGAACTGGGAGGGACTGGGAGGGACTGGAATTAGACTGGGATGGACTGGGATGGACTGGGATGAACTGGGATTGAACTGGGATTGAACTGGGACGGACTGGGATGAACTGGGATGAACTGGGATGAACTGGGCTGAACTGGTCCTTACTGGTCCTTTCTCTCAATTTTGCTGAATTTTATCCCAAAATTTTTTTTTATTTCTCCCAAATTTTTTGGGATCGATCCCAAATTTTTTGGGTTTTCTTTCCAAATTTTTTGCTCCAACCCCAAATTTTTGGGATCAATTCCCAAATGTTTTTTGATCCCAGTTCCCATTTTTTGGGATTTCTCCCCAATTTTTAGGATTTCTCCCTCATTTTTTGGGGAATTTTGGGATTTCCCTCCCATTTTTTGGGATTTCTTCCCCAATTTTTGGGGAATTTTTGGGATTCTCTCCCCATTTTTGGGGAATATTTTGGGATTTCTCTCCCATTTTTAGGGGAATTTTTGGGACTTCCCCCCCCATTTTGGGATTCCCTCCCATTTTTTGGGATTTTTTGGGATTCCCTCCCCATTTTTGGGAATTTTTTGGGGATTTCTCCCCAATTTTGGGGGAATTTCTGGGATTCCCTCCCCATATTTTGGGATTTCCTTCCCAATTTTTGGGATTTCTCCCTCATTTTTGGGATTTCCTTCCATTTTTTTTTTGGAATTTCTGGGATTCGCTCCCATTTTTGGGGATTTCTCTCACAGTTTTGGGATTTCTTCCCCCACTTTTTGGGGACTTTCTCTCCCAGATTTTTGCAATTCTCTCCCATTTTAGGGAGGTTTTGGGATTCCCTCCCCATTTTTTTGGGATTTCTTCCCCAATTTTTGGGAATTTTTGGGATTTCCCCCCCATTTCTTGGGATTTCTTCAGCACTTTTTTGGGATTTCTCCCCATTTTTGGGGATTTCTCTCATAGTTTTTTGGGATTCCCTCCCCAGTTTTGGGGAATTTTTGGGATTTTCTCCCAGTTTGGGGGAAATTTTTAGGATTCTCTCCCCATATTTTGGGACTCCTTCCCATTTTGGGGGAATTTTTGGGATTTCCCCTCCCATTTTTTGGGGATTTTTTGGGGATTTCCCCCCATTTTTGGGGAATTTTTTGGGGAATTTTGGGATTCCCTCCCCGTTTTTGGGACTCCCCTTTCCCGCCCGCGCTCCCGGAAGGATTTTTGGGATCCGAGCGGAGCTTCCTCCTCCCCTCCCCCTCCCCCTCCTCTTCCTCCCCCTCCCCCACCTTCCTCCTCCTCCTCCTCCCCTCCCCTCCCCCCCCTCGCGCGGCTCCTCCCGAGAATTCCCGAGGATCCCGGGACGGGATCGGGATCGGGATCGGGATCGGGACAGGTGAGAATTAAACCTGGGATTGGGATCGGGATCGGGATCAGGGTTAGGACCGGGATTGGGATCGGGACAGGTGAGAAATAATCCCGGGATCAGGACCTGGATCAGGACCGGGATTGGGATCAGGATTAGGACCAGGATAGGGATTGGGGCAGGGACAGGTGAGAATTCCGGGACCGGGACAGGTGAGAATTAAACCCGGGACTGGGATTGGGATGGGGATTGGGACCAGGATCAGGATCAGGACAGGTGAGAATTAATCCTGGCATTGGGATCAGGATTGGGATCGAGATCGGGATTAGGACCTGGATCAGGATCAGGACCAGGATCGGGACTGGGACAGGTGAGAATCCTGGAATTGGGATCGGGATCAGGATTGAGATTGGGACAGGTGAGAATTAATCCCGGGATCGGGATCAGAACCAGGATTGGGATCGGGACTGGGATCAGGACAGAGACAGGTGAGAATTCTGGAATCGGGATCAGAACTGGGACAGGTGAGATTTCAGGGATCAGGACAGGTGAGAATTAAACCTGGGATCAGGATCGGGATTCAGATCAGGATCAGGACCGGGATCGGGACTGGGACAGGTGAGAATTAATCCTGGGATTGGGATTGGGACCAGGATTGGGATCAGGACCAGGACTGGGATCAGGACCGGGATTGGGATCAGGACAGGTGAGAATTAAACCTGGGATTGGGATCGGGGCTGGGACAGGTGAGAATTCTGGGATCAGGACAGGTGGGAATTAAACCTGGGACTGGGACAGGGATCAGGATTGGGATCAGGACAGGTCAGAATTAATCCCAGGACGGGGATTGGGACTGGGATTGGGATCAGGACTGGGATTGGGACTGGGACCGGGACAGGTGAGAATTCCGGGATCGGGACAGGTGAGAATTAAACCCGGGATCAGGACCAGGATTGGGATTGGGATTGGGATCGGGATTGGGATCGGGATCGGGACTGGGACAGGTGAGAATTCCAGGATCAGGACCTGGATCAGGATCAGGATTGGGATTGGGACAGGGACAGGCGAGAATCCTGGAATCGGGATCGGGATTGGGATTGGGACAGGTGAGAATTAATCCCGGGATCGGGATTGGGATCAGGATTGGGATCAGGATTAGGACCGGGATCGGGACTGGGACAGGTGAGAATTAAATCTGGGATTGGGATTGGGACTGGGACAGGTGAGAATCCTGGAATTGGGACCAGGATTGGGACCAGGACGGGTGAGAATTCTGGGATTGGGACAGGTGAGAATTAATCCCGGGATTGGGATTGGGATCGAGATCAGGATTAGGACCGGGATTGGGATCGGGACTGGGACAGGTGAGAATCCTGGAATGGGGATCAGGATTGGGACCAGGACAGGTGAGAACTAATCCTGGGATCAAGACCTGGATTGGGACCGGGATCAGGATCAGGACTGGGATTGGGACCGGGACAGGTGAGAATTCCGGGATCGGGACAGGTGAGAATTAATCCTGGAATTGGGATTGGGATCGGGACTGGGACAGGTGAGAATCCTGGAATGGGGACAGGTGAGAATCAAACCCGGGACTGGGACTGGGACTGGGATCAGGACAGGTGAGAATCAATCCCAGGATCAGGACCTGGATCAGGACCAGCATCGGGACTGGGACAGGTGAGAATTAAACCCGGGATTGGGATCGGGATTGGGATCAGGATTAGGACTGGGACAGGTGAGAATCCTGGAATCGGGACCAGGATTGGGACCAGGGCAGGTCAGAATTAATTCTGGGATTGGGATCGGGACAGGTGAGAATTAAACCCGGGATTGGGATCAGGATCAGGACCGGGATCGGGATTGGGACAGGTCAGAATCCTGGAATCAGGATCGGGATTGGGACTGGGACAGGTGGGAATTAATCCTGGGACTGGGATCAGGACCAGGATTGGGATCAGGATTGGGATTCCGGGATCATGACAGGTGAGAATTAATCGCAGGATCGGGATCGGAATCAGGATTAGGACAGGTGAGAAATAATCCCAGGATTGGGATCAGGACAAGGACAGGGACAGGGACAGGTGAGAATTCTGAGATTGGGACCGGGATTGGGATCAGGACAGGTGAGAATTAATCCCGGGATTGGGACAAGTGAGAATTAATCCTGGAATTGGGATCGGGATCGGGACTGGGACAGGTGAGAATCCTGGAATTGGGACAGGTGAGAATTAAACCCGGGACTGGGATTGGGACTGGGACCAGGACAGGTGAGACTTAATCCTGGAATTGGGATCAGGACCAGGATTGGGATTGGGACAGGTGAGAATTCCAGGATCAGGACAGGTGAGAAATAAACCCGGGATCAGGATCGGGGCTGGGACTGGGATCGGGATCAGGATCGGAACAGGTGAGAATTAATCCTGGGATTGGGGTTGGGATTGGGATCAGGACAGGTGAGAAATAATCCTGGGATTGGGATCGGGGCTGGGATTGGGACTGGGACAGGTGAGAATTCTGGAATCGGGATCGGGATTGGGATCAGCACAGGTGAGAATTAAACCTGGGATTGGGATCGGGACTGTGATCGGGGCCAGGACAGGTGAGAATCAATCCCAGGATCAGGACCTGGATTGGGACCGGGATCAGGATTGGGATCAGGACCAGGATTGGGACTGGGACAGGTGAGAATTAATCCTGGGATTGGGATGGGGATCAGGACCGGGACTGGGATCAGGACAGGGACAGGGAACAGGTGAGCATTCCGGGATCAGGACCGGGATTGGGATCAGGACAGGTGAGAATTAAACCCGGGATTGGGATCGGGGCTGGGGCAGGTGAGAATTCTGGGATCAGGATAGGTGGGAATTAAACCTGGGACTGGGATCGGGACCAGGATTGGGATCAGGACTGGGATCGGGACCAGGATTGGGATCAGGACTGGGATCGGGACCAGGATTGGGATCAGGACGGGGATTGGGATCAGGACAGGTGAGAATTAATCCCGGGACTGGGATCGGGACCGGGATTGGGATCAGGACTGGGATTGGGACTGGGACTGGGACTGGGACAGGTGAGAATTCCGGGATCGGGACAGGAGAGAATTAAACCCGGGATTGGGATTGGGATCAGGATTAGGACTGGGATCGGGACTGGGACAGGTGAGAATTAATCCCAGGATTGAGATCAGGACAGGTGAGAATGAATCCTGGGACAGGGATCAGGATCAGGATCGGGACTGGTCAGAATTAATCCCGGGATTGAGATTGGGACAGGTGAGAATTAAACCCGGGATTGGGATCAGGATTGGGATCAGGATTAGGTGAGAATTAATCCTGGGATTGGGACCTGGATCAGGATCAGGATTGGGATCAGGACCGGGATCGGGATCGGGATCAGGACGGGGACTGGGACAGGTGAGAATTAATCCTGGGATTGGATCAGGATTGGGATTGGGATCAGGATTGGGATCAGGACAGGTGAGAATTAATCCTGGGATTGGATCAGGATTGGTGATAATTAATCCCAGGATCGGGATTGGGACTGGGATTGGGATCAGGATTAGGACTGGGATCAGGACTGGGACAGGTGAGAATTAATCCTGGGATTAGGATCAGGATCGGGATTGGGATCAGGACCGGGATTGGGACCAGGTGAGAATTAAACCCGGGATTGGGATTTGGATCAGGACAGGTGAGAATTCCGGGATCAGCAATTTTGGGATCAGGAATTCTGGGGAGTCCTGAGAGAATTTTGGGATTTTTCGAGGGAATTTCAGGCGATTCCAAAATTATCTTTTTTTAACCCCAAAAATCTGCATCTTTAATCCGAAAATTTCCCATTTTTTCCCTAAAATTCCCTTTTTTACCCCAAAAATTCCCATTTTTCACCCCAAAATTGTCTTTTTTTAACCCCCAAAATTCCCATTTTTTACCCCAAAATTTCCCTTTTATTTCCTCAAAATTCCCATTTTTTACCCCAAAATTTCCATTTTTTCAACCCCAAAATTCTGATTTTCCCCAAATTTCCATTTCCCCCCCAAATTTCCATTTTTTGTTCACCTTTTTCCCGTTTTTTGGGGGTTTTGCCCCATTTCAGGACCCCTGGGATGAGGCTCCGGCTGCTGCTGCTGCTGCTGCTCCAGGCCGCAGGTGAGACCCAAAAACACCTGAATTATCCAAAAACACCTGAATTATCCAAAATTCACCTGAATTATCCAAAATTCACCTGAATTATCCCAAAAACACCTGAGAGACCCCAAAAACTCACCTGAATTAAACCAAAATTCACCTGAGAGACCCAAAATTTACCTGAATTACCCCAGAATTCACCTGGGGGATCCCAAAACTCACCTGGGAATCCCAAAATTCACCTGAATTATCCCAAAATTCACCTGAGAAAACCCAAAATTTACCTGAGAGACTCCAAAACTCACCTGAGAGACCCAAAAACACCTGAATTAAACCAAAATTTACCTGAATTATCCCAAAATTCACCTGGGGGACCCCAAACTCACCTGGGAACCCAAATTTCACCCGAGGGACCTCAAAATTCACCTGGGGGATCCCAAAAATTTACCTGAGAGACCCAAAAACACCCGAGAAACCCCAAAACTCACCTGAATTATCCCAAATTTTACCTGAGAGACCCCAAAATTCACCTGAATTACCCCAAAAATTGACCTGGGGGATCCCAAAAACTCACCTGGGAACCCCAAAATTTACCTGAGAGGCCCAAAATTCACCTGGGGAGCCCAAAACTCACCTGGGAATCCCAAAAATCACCTGAATTAACCCAAAATTCACCTGAATGATCCAAAATTTACCTGAGAGACCCCAAAACTCACCTGGGGAGCCCAAAATTTACCTGGGGATCTAAAAACTCACCTGGGGAACCCCAAAATTTACCTGAGAGACCCCAAAACTCACCTGGGGACCCCAAAATTTACCTGAGAGACCCCAAAAAATTCACCTGGGATCCCAAAAACTCACCTGAATTACCCCAAAACTCACCTGAGAGATCCCAAAATTCATCTCAAAACCCCAAAATTCACCTGATTTACCCAAAAATTCACCTGGGGGATCCCAAAATTTACCTGAGAGACCCAAAAACACCTGAATTAAACCAAAATTTACCTGAATTATCCTAAAACTCACCTGAATTACCCCAAATTTCACCTGAGAGACTCCAAAATCTACCTGAATTAAACCAAAATTCACCTGGGGGACCCCAAAACTCACCTGAATTACCCCAAAACTCACCTGGGGACCCCAAATTTCACCCGAGGGACCTCAAAACTCACCTGGGGGATCCCAAAAATTTACCTGAGAGACCCAAAAACACCTGAGAAACCCCAAAAATTCACCTGAGAGACTCCAAAACTCACCTGAATTATCCCAAATTTTACCTAAGAGACCCCAAAATACACCTGAATTACCCCAAAAATTCACCTGGCGGATCCCAAACTCACCTGGGAACCCCAAAATTTACCTGAGAGGCCCAAAATTCACCTGAGGGACCCCAAAATTCACCTGAGAGACTCCAAAACTCACCTGAATTATCCCAAATTTTACCTGAATTACCCCAAAATTTCACCTGAGGGACCCCATAAACACTTGAATTATCCCAAAAATTCACCTGAATTATCCCAAAATTCACCTGAATTATCCCAAACTCACCTGGGGAGCCCAAAAACTCACCTGAATTATTGAAAAATTCACCTGAATGATCCCAAAATTTACCTGGGAACCCAAAATTTACCTGAATTATCCAAAAACTCACCTGAGAGACCCCAAAATTTACCTGAATTAAACCAAAATTTACCTGAGGAGCCCAAAACTCACCTGGGGACCCAAAATTTACATGAATTACCCCAAAATCCACCTGGGGGACTCAAAATTCACCTGAGAGACCAAAAAATTCACCTGGGGAATCCAAAACTCACCTGAATTACCCCAAAATTCACCTGAGAGATCCCAAAATTTACCTGAGGAACCTCAAATTTCACCTGAGGGAACCCAAAATTCACCTGGGGATCCAAAATTTACCTGAGAGACCCCAAAACACCTGAATTATCCCAAAAATTCACCTGAGAGACCCCAAAATTTACCTGAGAAACCCAAAACTCACCTGAATTACCCCAAAATTTACCTGAATTACCCCAAAAACTCACCTGAGTGACCTCAAAATTCACCTGGGGATCCCAAAATTTACCTGGGGAACCCAAACTCACCTGAGAGACCCAAAATTTTCCTGGGGAGCCCAAAATTCACCTAAGACACCCAAAAATTCACCTGAATTATCCCAAATTTTACCTGAATTGCCCCAAATTTTACCTGAGAGACCCCAAAATTCACCTGGGGACCCCAAAATTCACCTGAATTACCCCAAAACTCACCTGAGGATCCCAAAATTTCCCTGAGAGACCCAAAATTCACCTGAGGGACCCCAAAATTCATGTCAGGGATCCTAAAATTCACCTGGGATCCCAAAACTCACCTGAATTTTCCCAAAATTTACCTGGGAACCCAAAATTCACCTGAGGGACCCAAAAACTCACCTGGGATCCCAAAAACACCTGAATTATCCCAAAATTCACCTGAATTACCCCAGAATTCACCTGAGACACCCAAAACTCACCTGAATTTCCCCAAAATTTACCTGAATTATCCTAAAATTCACCTGGGGACCCCCAAAACACACCTGTGAGACCCCAAAAACTCACCTGGGGCCAAAATTCACCTGAATTATCCCAAAATTCACCTGAATTATCCCAAACTCACCTGGGGAGGCCAAAAACTCACCTGAATTATTGAAAAATTCACCTGAATGATCCCAAAATTTACCTGGGAACCCAAAATTTACCTGAATTATCCAAAAACTCACCTGAGAGACCCCAAAATTTACCTGAATTATCCAAAAACTCACCTGAGAGACCCCAAAATTTACCTGAATTAAACCAAAATTTACCTGAGGAGCCCAAAACTCACCTGGGGACCCAAAATTTACATGAATTACCCCAAAATTCACCTGAGGGATCCCAAAATTGACCTGAATTATCAAAAAACTCACCTGGGGACCCTAAAATTCACCTGAATTATCCCAAAATTCACCTGAGAAAACCCGAAATTTACCTGAGAGACTCCAAAACTCACCTGAATTACCCCAAAAATTCACCTGGGAACCCAAAAACACCTGAGAGACCCAAAATTCACCTGAATTACCCCAAAATTTACCTGAATTACCCCAAAAACTCACCTGAGTGACCTCAAAATTCACCTGGGGATCCCAAAATTTACCTGGGGAACCCAAACTCACCTGAGAGACCCAAAAATTCACCTGAATTATCCCAAATTTTACCTGAATTGCCCCAAATTTTACCTGAGAGATCCAAAAATTCACCTGGGATCCCAAAATTTACCTGAATTACCCCAAAACTCACCTGAGGATCCCAAAATTTACCTGAATTATTCCAAAACTCACCTGGGGATCCCAAAATTCACCTGAATTATCCCAAAATTCACCTGAGAAAACCCGAAATTTACCTGAGAGACTCCAAAACTCACCTGAATTACCCCAAAAATTCACCTGGGAACCCAAAAACACCTGAGAGACCCAAAATTCACCTGAATTATCCCAAAAATTCACCTGAGGGACCCTAAAAATTCACCTGGGATCCCAAACTCACCTGAATTATCCCAAAATTTACCTGAGAAACCCCAAAATTCACCGGAGAGACCCAAATTTCACTTGAGGGAGCCCAAAAATTTGTCTGAGGAACTCCAAACTCACCTGAGAGACCCCAAAAACTCACCTGAATTAAACCAAAATTCACCTGAGAGACCCAGAATTGACCTGAATTATCCCAAATTTTACCTGAGAGACCCCAAAAACACCTGAATTATCCCAAAACTTCACCTGGGATACCAAAATTTACCTGAATTACCCAAAAACTCATCTGAGGAGCCCAAAATTCATCTGCAGACCCCAAATTTCACCTGGGGGAAGACAAAATTCACCTGAGAGACCCCAAAACTCACCTGGGATCCCAAACTCACCTGAATTATCCCAAAATTTACCTGAATTACCCCAAAAATTCACCTGGGGGATCCCAAACTCACCTGGGAACCTCAAAATTTACCTGAGAGACCCCAAAACTCACCTGGGAATCCCAAAAATCACCTGAATTAACCCAAAATTCACCTGAATGATCCCAAAATTTACCTGAATTATCCAAAATTCACCTGAATTATCCAAAATTTACCTGAATTATCCAAAATTCACCTGAATTATCCAAAATTTACCTGAATTATCCAAAATTTACCTGAATTATCCAAAATTCACCTGAATTAAACCAAAATTTACCTGAATTATCCCAAAATTCACCTGAATTATCCAAAATTCACCTGAGAGACCCAAAAATTCACCTGAATTATCCCAAAATTCACCTGAATTATCCAAAATTCACCTGAGAGACCCCAAAATTCACCTGAATTACCCCAAAAATTCACCTGGGGGATCCCAAACTCACCTGGGGAACCCCAAAATTTACCTGAGACTCCCAAAATTTCACCTGGGGATCCAAAATTTTCCTGAATTACACAAAAACTCATCTGAGGAGCCCAAAATTTATCTGAGAAATCCCAAATTTACCTGAGAGACCCAAAATTCACCTGCAGACCCCAAATTTCACCTGGGGGAAGCCAAAATTTACCTGAGAGACCCAAAAACACCCGAGAGACCCCAAAAACTCACCTGAATTACCCAAAAACTCACCTGAGACCCCAAACACACCTGAGAGACCCCAAATTTACCTGAATTATCCCAAAATTTACCTGGGAACTCCAAAAACTCACCTGATATCCCAAAAACTCACCTGGCAACCCTAAATTTCACCTGAGGGAACCCAAAATTCACCTGGGAACCCAAAATTTATCTGAATTACCCCAGAATTCACCTGGGAAACCCAAAATTCACCTGAGAGACCCCAAAATTTACCTGAGAGACCCAAAACCACCTGAATTAAACCAAAATTTACCTGAATTATCCTAAAATTCACCTGAGAGACCCAAAAGTTCAACTGAGAGACCCAAAACTCACCTGAATTATCGCAAATTTTACCTGAATTACCCCAAAAATTCACCTGGGAACCCCAAAATTTACCTGAATTATCCCAAAATTTACCTGGGAACCCAAAAACTCACCTGAGAGACTCCAAAATTTACCTGAGAGACCCAAAACTCACCTGAATTATCCCAAATTTTACCTGAATTAAACCAAAATTCACCTGGGAACTCCAACATTTACCTGAATTACCCCAGAATTCACCTGGGGGTTCCCAAACTCACCTGAGAGACCCCAAAATTCACCTGAGGAAACCCAAAAAATTCACCTGGGATCCCAAAATTTACCTGGGGGATCCCAAAATTTCACCTGGGAACCCCAAAAACTCACCTGAGGGACCCGAAAATTCACCTGAGAGACTCCAAAACTCACCTGAATTATCCCAAAATTCACCTGAATTATCCAAAATTTACCTGAGAGACCCCAAAACTCACCTGGAGGATCCCAAATTTTACCTGAAATCCAAAAACTCACCTAAGAGACCTAAAAACTCACCTGGGGAGCCCAAAATTCACCTGAGAGACCCAAAAATTTACCTGAGAGACCCAAAACTCACCTGAATTATCCCAAAATTCACCTGAGAAACTCCAAACTCACCTGAGAGACCCCAAAATTTACCTGAATGATCCCAAAAACACCTGAATTAAACCAAAATTTACCTGAATTATCCCAAATTTCACCTGAGAGACTCCAAAATTTACCTGAATTATCCCAAAATTCACCTGGGGGACCCCGAACTCACCTGGGAACCCAAATTTCACCTGAGGGACCTCAAAACTCACCTGGGGGACCTGAAAATTCACCTGAGAGACTCCAAAATTTACCTGGGAATCCAAAAATTCACCTGAATTATCCCAAAAACTCACCTGAGAGACCCAAAATTCACCTGAATTACCCCAAAATTCACCTGAGAGACCCAAATTTCACTTGAGGGAACCCAAAAATTTACCTGAGGAACTCCAAACTCACCTGAGAGACCCCAAAATTCACCTGGGATCCCAAAAAATTTACCTGAATTACCCCAAAAATTCACCTGGAAACCCCAAAACCTCACCTGGGGAACACCAAACCTCACCTGAGAGACCCCAAATCTCACCTGGGGGACCCAGACATCACCTGTCCCTCACCTGTCCCAGGTGTGCTCTAGGGACACACCTGTGCCCCGCCCTGTCTCACCTGTCCCTCACCTGTCCCTCACCTGTCCCTCACCTGTCCCTCACCTGTCTCAGGTGCTTGGGTGCCCAGGTGGGTGCTGGAGGGACACACCTGTCCCTCACCTGTCTCACCTGTCCCTCACCTGTCCCTGACCTGTCCCTCACCTGTCCCTCACCTGTCTCACCTGTCTCACCTGTCCCAGGTGCTCGGGTGCCCAGGTGGGTTTTGGAAGGACACACCTGTGCCCCGCCCTGGCTCACCTGTCTCACCTGTCCCACCTGTCCCTCACCTGTCTCACCTGTCCCTCACCTGTCCCTCACCTGTCCCTCACCTGTCCCAGGTGTGCTATAGGGACACACCTGTGCCCCGCCCTGGCTCACCTGTCCCTCACCTGTCTCACCTGTCCCTCACCGGTCCCTCACCTGTCCCTCACCTGTCCCTCACCTGTCCCTCCCAGGTGCTCGGGTGCCCAGGTGGGTGCTGGAGGGACACACCTGTGCCCCGCCCTGGCAGGCCGCGCTGTTCCAGGGCCGGCGCTTCGTCTGCGGGGGGACCCTGGTGGCGCCCAGGTGGGTCCTGACGGCCGCGCACTGCCACGCCCCCGGGTACGGACAGGTAACGGGGACACACCTGGGGACAGCTGGGGACACACCTGGGGATGGGGGAGGGGTTACCTGGGATCACTGCCACGCCCCCGGGTACGGACAGGTAACGGGGACACACCTGGGGACACCTGGGACCACCTGGGGGACAGCTGGGGACAGCTGGGGACACCTGGGCTTACCTGGGGGCACCTGGGCACACCTGGGGACACCTGGGGGCACCTGGGATACACCTGGCCACACCTGAGCACACCTGGGGACACCTGGGGACACCTGGGGGCACCTGGGGACACCTGGGCACACCTGGGATACACCTGGGGACACCTGGGCACACCTGGGCACACCTGGGGACACCTGAGGACACCTGGGCACACCTGGGGACACCTGGGGACACCTGGGCAGATAATGGTTTCACCTGGTCACAAGGGGAGGGGCTCAAGTCACACCTGGGTGTGGGTTGGGCTTACCTGGACAGGTAACGGGCTCACCTGGGGTTCACCTGTCTCACCTGTCCCTCACCTGTCTCACCTGTCTCACCTGTCCCTCATTCACCTGTCTCACCTGTCCGTGTCTCATCTGTCTCACCTGTACCTGTGTTACCTGACCCACCTGTCTCTCACCTGTCTCTCACCTGTCTCACCTGTCCCTCACCCGTTCCACCTGTCTCACCTGTCCCTCACCTGTCTCTCACCTGTCCCTGTCTCCCCTGTCCATCTCTCACCTGTCTCACCTGTCTGACCTATCTCACCTGTCCCTGTCTCACCTGTCTCACCTGTCCCTCACCTGTCTCACCTGTCCCACCTGTCCCTGTCTCACCTGTCTCTTACCTGTCTCCATCTCTCACCTGTCTCACCTTTCCCATCTCACCTGTCCCTGTCTCACCTGTCCCTATCCCACCTGTCCCACCTGTCTCACCTGTCCATCTCTCACCTGTCCCTCACCTGTCCTACCTGTCTCACTTGTCCCTGTCTCACCTCTCTCACCTGTATCTCACCTGTATCCCACCTGTCTCACCTGTCTCTCACCTGTCTCACCTGTCTCACCTGTCCATCACTCACCTGTCTCACCTGTATCTCACCTGTCCCCCCCCCACAGCCCCATCACCGTCCGCCTGGGCGGCCGCGGTCGCCACCAGGTGCGCCCAGGTGAGCCCCCGCTGGACGCGGCGCCGCCAGGTGAGGCCTCACCTGCGCCAGGTGAGCAGCGGCGGCGCTCGGAGCGCAGCTTCCGCTTCCCCGGCTACAACGAGAGCTCCAAGGACGGCGACCTGATGCTGCTGCGGCTGCGCGCGCCCGCGCACCTGAGCGCGCAGGTGAGGCCGCTGCCGCTGGCGCGCACCTGCGCCGCGCCCGGGACCGCCTGCCAGATCTCGGGGTGGGGCTCCACCACCAGCCCCGAAGGTGAGACACACCTGGGACAGGTGAGGGGGTTACCTGGGGACAGGTGAGGGGGGACAGGTGAGACACACCTGGGACAGGTGAGGGGTGAGATACACCTGGGACAGGTGAGGGGCAGGGGGACAGGTGAGATACACCTGGGACAGGTGAGGGGGGGTGAGACACACCTGGGACAGGTGAGGGGGGGGTGAGATACACCTGGGACAGGTGAGGGGGGGGACAGGTGAGACACACTTGGGACAGGTGAGGGAGTGGGTGAGATGCACCTGGGACAGGTGAGGTGTGAGATACACCTGGGACAGGTGAGGGACAGGGGGACAGGTGAGGGGGGTGGGTGAGATACACCTGGGGCAGGTGAGGGGGTGGGGACAGGTGAGATACACCCGGGACAGGTGAGGGACAGGGGGACAGGTGAGATACACCTGGGACAGGTGAGGGGGTGGGGACAGGTGAGACACACCTGGGACAGGTGAGGGGGGGTGGGGATGGGTGAGATACACCTGGGACAGGTGAGGGGTGAGATACACCTGGGGACAGGTGAGGGGTATGGGGACAGGTGAGATACACCTGGGACAGGTGAGGGGGTACCTGGGACAGGTGAGGGGTGAGATACACCTGGGACAGGTGGGGGGGGTGAGATACACCTGGGACAGGTGAGGGGGTGGGGATAGATGAGATACACCTGGGACAGGTGAGATACACCTGGGACGGGTGAGGGGGGGGGACACACCTGGGACAGGTGAGGGGGGGTGATACACCTGGGACAGGTGAGAGGATTACCTGGGGACAGGTGAGACACACCTGGGACAGGTGAAGGGGGGTGAGATACACCTGGGACAGGTGAGGGGGAATGGGGACAGGTGAGGGGCAGGGGAACACACCTGGGACAGGTGAGATACACCTGGGGTAGGTGAGACGTACCTGGGGCAGGTGAGGGGGGCTACCTGAGACAGGTGAGGGGGTGGGGATGGATGACGGGCTGGGGGACAGGTGAGGGGGGGGTGAGACACACCTGGGACAGGTGAGGGATAGGGGGACACACCTGGGGACAGGTGAGGGGGGTGGGGACAGGTGAGGGGTGTTGGGGACAGGTGAGATACACCTGGGACAGGTGAGGGGGATGGGGACACACCTGGGACAGGTGAGGGGGGTGGGGAGGGGTGAGAGGGATGGGGACAGGTGAGACACACCTAGGACGAGTGAGGGGCAGGTGACACACCTGGGACAGGTAAGGGGGGATGGGTGAGACACACCTGGGACAGGTGAGGGGGTGGGGGACACACCTGGGACAGGTGAGATACACATGGGGACAGGCAAGACACACCTGGGGACAGGTGAGGCGCACCTGGGACAAGTGAGATGCACCTGGGACAGGTGAGACACACCTGGGACAGATGAGAAGTGGGATTTGGGGGTTACCTGGGCACAGGTGAGAGCTCAGATCAGGTGTTACATGCCCAGGTGTTCCTAGGTGTGTCCTAGGTGTGTCCTGGGTGTGTCCCAGGTGTGTCCCAGGTGTGTCCCAGGTGTCCCCAGGTGTCCCCAGGTGTCCCCGGGTGTCACCTGCCCAGGTGTGCCCCAGGTGCCACCAGGTGTCCCCAGGTATCCCCAGGTGTGTCTCAGCTTTCCTCAGGTGTCCCCAGGTGTGTCCCCAGGTGTCCCAGGTGTGTCCCCAGGTGTTACCTGCCCAGGTGTGCCCCAGGTGTCCCCAGGTGTCCCCAGGTGTCCCAGCTGTCCCCAGCTGTCCCCAGGTATCCCCAGGTATCCCCAGGTGTCCCCAGGTGTGTCCCCAGGTGTGACCTGCCCAGGTGTGACCCCAGGTGTGTCCCCGCAGTGACGTTCCCGCAGGACCTGCACTGCAGCCAGGTGAGGATCATACCTGAGCTCACCTGTCAGCGAATGTACCCCAACTCCATCACCCCCAACATGGTGTGCGCCGGGGAGCCGCGGAGCCGCGCCGACACCTGCCAGGTGAGACAGGGACAGGTGAGACACACCTGGGACAGGTGAGACAGGTGAGACTGGGTCAGGTGTGCGCCGGGGAGCCGCGGAGCCGCGCCGACACCTGCCAGGTGAGACAGGGACAGGTGGGACAGGTGAGACAGGTGAGACAGGTGAGACAGGGACAGGTGTGTGCCGGGGAGCTGCGGAGCCGCGCTGACACCTGCCAGGTGGGACAGGGACAGGTGGGACAGGTGAGACAGGTGTGGCACAGGTGAGATGCTTGGGACAGGTGAGAAGATCTGGGCTCCATTCCATGAGTTTGGGTCAATTTTGGGTCATTTTGAGTCAATTTGAGACAATTTTGTGTCGATTTGGGGCAATTTGGGATAATTTTGGGTCGTTTTTGTGTCAACTTTGTGTCGATTTGTGGCAATTTTGGGTCAACTTGGGTCAATTTTGGACAATTTCGCGTCCATTTGGGTCAATTTTGGGTCGATTTTTGCCAATTTTGAGTCGATTTTTGTCAATTTTGGGTCGATTTTTGCCAATTTTAGGTCATTTTGGACAATTTTGGGTCGATTTGTGTCAATTTGGGGCAATTTCGCGTCCACTTGTGTCAATTTTGTGTCAATTTGTGCCAATTTTGGGTTGATTTGTGTCAATTTTGGGTCATTTTTGCCTATTTTAGGTCATTTTGGACAATTTTGGGTCGATTTGTGTCAATTTGGGGCAATTTTGGGTTGATTTCTGTCAATTTTGTGTCAATTTGTGCCCATTTTGGGTTGGTTTGGGTCATTTTTGCCAATTTTAGGTCATTTTGGACAATTTTGTGTCAATTTTTGCCAATTTTGTGTTAATTTTTGCCAATTTTTGCAGATTTTTGCCAATTTTGGGTCAATTTTTGCCATTTTTTGGTCGATTCCTGCCAACTTTGGGTCCAATTTTGCCAATTTTGTGCCAATTTCTGCCATTTTTGGGTCATTTTTTGCCAATTTTGTGTCATTTTGTGTCAATTTTGTGCCATTTTTTTCCAATTTTGTGTAATTTTGTGTCAATTTTGGGTCGATGTTTGCCCATTTTGCATCGATTTTTGCCAGTTTTGCGCCAATTTTAGCCAATTTTGGGTCATTTTGTGTCAATTCTGGGTCAATTTTTGCCATTTTTGGGTCGATTTCTGCCAATTTTGTGTCAATTTTTGCCAATTTTGTGTTAATTTTTGCCAATTTTTGCAGATTTTTGCCAATTTGGGGTCAATTTTAGCCAATTTTGTGTCATTTTTGTCAATTTTGTGCCGATTTCTGCCAATGTTGGGTCAATTTGTGTCAATTTTGGGTCAATTTTTTCCAATTTTGTGCCGATTTTTGCCATTTTTGTGTTGATTTTGGCCAATTTTGGGTCGATTTGTGTCAATTTTGGGTTGATTTCTACCAATTTTGTGCTGATTTGGGTCATTTTTTGTCAATTTTGGGTCATTTTGTGTCAATTTTGTGCCAATTTTTTCCAATTTGTGTCCCCCCAGGGCGACTCCGGGGGTCCCCTGATGTGCGAGGGGCGGCTCCAGGGCGTGACCTCGTGTGTCAATTTTGGGTCAATTTGTGTCAATTTAGGGTCTATTTCTGTCAATTTTTGGTCGATTTCTGCCAATTTTGGGTCGATTTGTGTAAATTTAGGATTGATTTCTGTCAATTTTTGCCAATTTTTACCAATTCTGTGTCGATTTGGGTCATTTTGGGTAAATTTTGGGTCGATTTATGTCAATTTTGGGTCGATTTTTCCCATTTTTGGGTCAATTTTTGCCAATTTTGGGTCATTTTGTGTAAATTTTGTGTCATTTTTTGCCATTTTTGGGTCGATTTTTGCCAACTTTGTGTCCAATTTTGCCAATTTTGGGTCAATTTTTGCCAATTTTCTGTCAATTTTTGTCAATTTTGTGCCAATTTCTACCAATTTTGGGTCAGTTTTGCCAATTTTGGGTCGATTTGGGTCATTTTGGGTCAATTTTATGTCAATTTTGGACAATTTCACGTCCATTTGTGTCAATTTTGGATCAATTTTCGCCAATTTAGGGTCGATTTCTGTCAATTTTTGCCAATTTTGTGTCAATTTGTGTCAATTTTGGGTTGATTTGTGTCAATTTTGGGTCAATTTGTGTCAATTTTGTGCAGATTTTTACCAATTTTGTGTTGATTTGGGTCATTTTGGGTAAATTTTGGGTCGATTTATGTCAATTTTGGGTTGATTTTTCCCATTTTTAGGTCATTTTTGCCAATTTTAGATCATTTTGGACAATTTTGGGCCATTTTGTGTCAATTTTGTGTAGATTTTTGCCACTTTTGTGTCCATTTTGCCAATATTGGGTCGATTTGTGTCAATTTTGGGTCAATTTTGTGCTGATTTTTGCCAATTTTGGGTCCATTTGGGTCGATTTTGGGTCAATTTTGGACAATATCGTGTCCATTTTGGTCAATTTTGGGTCAATTTTGCCAATTTTGAGCCGATTTTTGCCAATTTTGTGCCAATTTTTTCTAATTTGTGTCCCCCCAGGGCGACTCTGGGGGTCCCCTGATGTGCGAGGGGCGGCTCCAGGGCGTGACCTCGTGTGTCAATTTTGGGTCTATTTCGGTCAATTTTGGGTCAATTTTGGACAATTTCACATCCATTTGGGTCAATTTTGGGTCGATTTTTGCCAATTTAGGGTCGATTTCTGCCAACTTTGTGTCCAATTTTTGCCAATTTTGTGCTGATTTTTGCCAATTTTGTGTCAATTTTCCCAATTTTGAGCCGATTCTTGCCAATTTTGGGTCGATTTTTGTCATTTTGTATCAATTTTGGACAATTTCGTGTCCATTTTTGACAATTTTGGGTCAATTTTCGCCAATTTAGGGTCGATTTCTGTCAATTTTGGGTCGATTTGTGTCAATTTTGGACAATTTTGGGTCGATTTTTACCAATTTTGTGTCGATTTGGGTCATTTTGGGTAAATTTTGGGTTGATTTGTGTCAATTTTGGGTCAATTTTGCATCCATTTAGGTCAATTTTGGGTCTATTTGGGACAATTTGGGGTCGATTTTTACCAATTTTGGGTCATTTAATGTCAATTTTGTGTCAATTTTGGACAATTTCACATCCATTTTGTGCCAATTTTGTGCCAATTTTTTCCAATTTGTGTCCCCCCAGGGCGACTCCGGGGGTCCCCTGATGTGCGAGGGGCGGCTCCAGGGCGTGACCTCGTGTGTCAATTTTGGGTCAATTTTGGTCATTTTGTGTCAATTTTGGACAATTTCACGTCCATTTGGGTCAATTTTGGGTCGATTTTTGCCATTTTTTGGTTGATTTGTGTCAATTTTGGGTTGATTTCTGCCAATTTTAGGTCATTTTGTGTCAATTTTGGGTCAATTTTTGCCAATTTAGTGTCAATTTTAGCCAAATTTTTGTCCAATTTTGCCAACTTTGTTCCGATTTTTGCCATTTTTTTGTCTATTTATCCCAATTTTGTGCTGATTTTTGCCAATTTTGGGTCAATTTTCGCCAATTTAGGGTCGATTTCTGTCAATTTTGGGCAATTTCGTGTCCATTTGGGTCAATTTTGGGTCAATTTTTGCCAATTTTAGGTAATTTTGGACAATTTTGGGTCAATTTGTGTCAATTTTGGGTCATTTTGTATCAATTTTGCATCCATTTAGGTCAATTTTGGGTCTATTTGGGACAATTTTGGGTCATCTTTCCCAATTTTGGGTCATTTAATGTCAATTTTGTGTCAATTTTGGACAATTTCACATCCATTTGGGTCAAATTTGTGCTAATTTTGTGTCAATTTGTGTCCCCCCAGGGCGACTCCGGGGGTCCCCTGATGTGCGAGGGGCGGCTCCAGGGCGTGACCTCGTGGGGGCCGGGGGTGTGCGGGGACCCGCGCAAGCCGGGCGTGTACGTGCGGCTGTGCCGCTACCGCCGCTGGCTGCGCCGCACCATGGCGAGGAACTGAGCCAAGATCCGGGAGTCTGGACGGGAAAACACCGGGGGCAATAAAGATGGGTCGTTCTGGAGTGGTGGTGTGTGGAAAGTTAAAAATTTCTTAAATTTTATCACAAAAATCCTAAAATTTCATCACTAAAATCCCAAAAATTCAGCCCTAAATGCAAAAAATTCAGCGCAAAAATTCCACCCCAAAATCCAAAAAATTCAACCCAAAAATCCAAAAAATTTCAGCCCAAAATCCAAAAAATTTCACCGCAAAATCCCAAAAATTCAGCCCCAAAATGCTAAAAATTCAGCCCAAATATCCCAAAAAATTCAGGCCAAAAATCCCCCAAAATTCCACCCCAAAATCCGGGATTCTAAATGGAAAAATACAGGGGGAAGGAGGTTGTAAATAAAGTTGGTCGATTCAGGAGTGATGGTGTGAAGAAATTTTAAAATTCCTAAATTTTATCACAAAAATCCTAAAAATTCAGGTCAAAATATTTTTAAAAATCCACCCCAAAATTCAAAAAATTCAACCTAAAATACAAAAAATACAGTCCAAAAATTCCATCCCAAAATCTCAAATATTCAGCCTAAAATCCCTGAAATTCCACCCCAAAATACAAAAAAATTCAACCTAAAATGCAAAATATTCAGCCCAAAAATCCAAAAAAATTCCACCCCAAAATCCAAAAAATTCAGTCCAAAAATTCCTCCTCGAAATCCACAAAATTCAGCCCAAAAATCCCCAAAAATTCAGCCCAAAAATAAATTCCACCCCAAAATCCCAAAAATTCAGCCCCAAAATGCTAAAAATTCAGCCCAAAAATCCCAAAAAATTCAGGTCAAAAATCCCAAAAATTCAGCCTAAAAATCCCAAAAATTCCACACTAAAAATCCCAAAAATTCCACCCCAAAATATTTAAAAATCAGCCCAAAAATCCCCAAAAGTTCAGCCCAACAATCTGAAAAAATTCCAACCCCAAAATCAGGAATTCTGAACGAAAAAACATCGGGGGAAGGAGATGGGGAATAAAGTTGGTCGGTTCTGGAGTGATGGTGTGAGGAAAGTTAAAAATTCCTAAATTTTATCACAAAAACCCTAAAAATTCAGGTCAAAATATTAAAAAATCAACCCAAAAATAAAAAAAAAATAAATCCCAAAATCCCCCAAAATTCCACCCCAAAATATAAATAAATAAACCCAAAAAATCCCAAAAATTCCACCCCAAAATATAAAAAATTCAGCCCCAAATACAAAAAAATCGGCCCAAAATACAAAAAAATTCAACCTACAATACAAAAAATTCAGGCCAAAAATCCCAGAAATTCAGCCCAAAAATCCAACAAAATTCAGCCCAAAATACAAAAAAAATTCAGTCTAAAATCCCCAAAATTCCACCTCAAAATCCCAAAAATTCAACCTAAAATTAAAAAAAATCAATACAAAAATAAAAAAAAATTCCACCCCAAAATCCCAAAAACTCCACCCAAAAATCTCAAAATATCCATCCCAAAATACAAAAAATTCAGCCCAAAAATAAAAAAAAATTCACCCCAAAATCCAAAAAATTCAACCTAAAATACAAAAGATTCAGCCCAAAAATTCCACCCCAAAATAGAAAAAATTCAGGCCAAAAATCCCAGAAATTCAGCCCAAAATACAAAAAAAAAATCAGTCTAAAATCCCCAAAATTCCACCCCAAAATCCCAAAAATTCCACACTAAAGATCCCCAAAAATTCAGCCCCAAAATCCCAAAATTCCACCCCAAAACCCCTAAAATTTCACCCCAAAATCCAAAAAAATTCACAAATTTCAGTCAAAAATCCCAAAAATTTAGGTCAAAAATCCCAAAAATTCAGCCCCAAAATCCAAAAATTTCAGGCCAAAATCCCCAAAAATCCGACCCCAAAATGTATAAAAATCAGCCAAAAAAATCCCAATAATTCCACCCCAAAATACAAAAAATTCAACCTAAAATACAAAAAATTCAGTCAAAAAAAAAAAAATTCCACCCAAAATTCCCAAAAATTCCACCCCAAAAAAATCCAAAAAATTCCACCCCAAAATTCCACCCCAAAAATCCCAAAAATCCCACCCCAAATCCCGGTGTCCAGAAAACCAAAATTCCCCAAAAATCCACCCCAAAAATCCCAAAATTCCCCCCCAAAAGTCCCAAAAATCCACAAAATTCCACCCCAAATTCCACCGCAAAAATCCCAAAATTCCAACCCAAAAAATCCCAAAATCCCAGCGTCCAGAAACCCAAAATCCCCAAAAATTCCACCCAAAAATCCCTAAAATCCACTCCAAAAACCCCAAAATTTCACCCCAAAAATTCCAAAAATCCACAAAAATCCACCCCAAAAAACCCCAAAATCCACCTAAATTCCACCCCGAAATCCCAAAAATTCCTCCCAAAAAATCCCAAAATCCCACCCCAAAATCCCGGTGTCCAGAAACCCAAAATCCAAAAAATTCCACCCCAAAAAACCCCAAAAATCCACAAAAATTCCACCCCAAAAAAATCCCAAAATTTCACCCCAAAAATCCCCAAAATCCACAAAAATTCACCCAAAATTCACCCAAATTCAACCCAAAAATCCCAAAAATTCATCCCAAAAATCCCAAAAATTCATCCCAAAAATCCCAAAAATTCAGCCTAAAAATCCCAAAAATTCCACCCCAAAATATTAAAAAATCAGCCCAAAAATCCCCAAAATTTCAGCCCAACAATCTGAAAAAATTCCAGCCCAAAATCCGGGAATTCTGAACGAAAAAACATCGGGGGAAGGGCGTGGGAAATAAAGTTGGGCGGTTCTGGAGTGGTGGTGTGAGGAAAGTTAAAAATTTCCTAAATTTTATCACAAAAATCCTAAAAATTCAGGTCAAAATATTAAAAAATTCAGCCCAAAAATAAAAAAAAAATAAATACCAAAATCCCCAAAAATCCCACCCCAAAATATAAATAAATAAACCCAAAAAATCCCAAAAATTCCACCCCAAAATATAAAAAATTCAGCCCCAAATACAAAATATTCAGCCCAAAATACAAAAAAATTCAACCTACAATACAAAAAATTCAGGCCAAAAATCCCAGAAATTCAGCCCAAAAATCCAACAAAATTCAGCCCAAAATAAAAAAAAATTCAGTCTAAAATCCCCAAAATTCCACCCCAAAATTCAAAAAAATTCAACCTAAAATAAAAAAAAAAATCAATACAAAAATAAAAAAAAATTCCACCCCAAAATCCAGGAATTCAGCCCAAAAAACCCCGGGGGAAAGGAGATGGGAAATGAAAATGGTCGGTTCTGAAATGTCCGTGTGAAGAAATTTAAAAATTCCCAAATTTCAGCCCAAAAATCCCCAGAAATTCATCCCAAAAATCCCACCCAAAAATCCCAAAAATTCAGCCCAAAATCCAAAAAAATCAGCCCCAAAATCCCAAAATTCCACCCCAAAATCCCAAAAATTCCACACTAAAAATCCCCAAAAATTCAGCCCCAAAATCCAAAAAATTCAGCCCAAAAATCCCAAAATTCCACCCCAAAATCGCGGTGTCCAGAAACCCAAAATCCCAAAAATTCCACCTCAAAACCCCTAAAATTTCACCCCAAAATCCAAAAAAAATTCACAAATTTCAGCCAAAAATCCCCAAAATTTAGGTCAAAAATCCCCAAAAATTCAGCCCCAAAATCCAAAAAATTCAGGCCAAAATCCCCAAAAATCCCACCCCAAAATGTATAAAAATCAACCAAAAAAATCCCAATAATTCCACCCCAAAATACAAAAAATTCAGCCTCAAATGCTAAAAATTCAGTCAAAAAAAAAAAAATTCCACCCAAAAATCCCAAAAATTCCTCCTCAAAATCCCAAAAATTCCACACTAAAAATCCCAAAAAATTCAGCCCAAAATCCCAAAAATTCCTCCTCAAAATCCCAAAATTCCAGCCCAAAATTCCCAAAAATTCCACCCCAAATCCCGGTGTCCAGAAAACCAAAATCCCAAAAATTCCACCCAAAAATCCCAAAATTGCACCCCAAAAATCCCAAAAATCCCAAAAATTCTTCCCAAAACTCCCAAAATTTCGCGGTGTCACACCCGCAGTGACCACTAGGTGGCCTCAGAGTGACCCCAAGTGATGACACAGTGACCCCAAAGTGACCACAAGGTGGCCTCAGGGTGACCACAAGATGTCCCCAGTGCCACCCTCAGTGTCACCAGGTGTCCCCTGATGCCACCACCGGTGTCCCCAACGCCACCCGCGCTGTCCCCGTGTCACTCTCTGGTGTCCCCAGTGCCACCTCCAGTGTACCCAGTGTCACTCTCCGCTGTCCCCAGTGCCACCCTCGTTGTCCCCGTGTCACCGGATGTCACCTGCGTCACCCCCCGAGGTCACCCTGTGTCACCCCCAGTGTCCCCAGTGTCCTCTGATGCCACCCCCGCTGTCCCAGTGTCCCAGTGCCACCCCCACTGTCCCTGTGTCACCGGGTGTCCCCTGATGCCACCCCCGCTGTCCCTGAGCCGCCCGCAGTGTCCCCAGTGCCACCCCCAGTGTCACCAGGTGTCCCCAGTGCCACCCCCGCTGTCCCCAGCGCCATCCCCGGTGTCGCCTGTGTCACCGGCAGTGTCACTTGACCCACCCCCCGCTGTCCCCAGTGCCACCCCCGCTGTCCCCGTGTCACCCTCCGATGTCCCCAGTGCCACCCCCAGTGTCACCTCTCCCCCGCCCAGTGCCACCCTCAGTGTCCTTGTGCCACCAGGTGTCACCAGCGCCACCTCCCGATGTCACCTGCGCCGCCCCCAGTGTCGCCAATGTCCCCGGTGCCACCCCCGCTGTCCCTGTGTCACTCTCCACTGTCCCCAGTGCCACCCTCGGTGTCACCTGCGGCACCTCTTGTGTCACCTGAGCCACCCCCAGTGTCCCCAGTGCCACCCCCAGTGTCACCTGTGTCACCAGGTGCCACCAGCGCCACCCTCAGTGTCCCCAGTGCCACTCCCGCTGTCCCTGTGTCACCAGGTGTCCCCGGTGCCACCCCCGCAGTGTCCCCAGTGCCACCCCCGCTGCCCCCGTGTCCCCAGTGCCACCCGCAGTGTCCCCAGTGCCACCCGCGCTGTCCCTGTGTCACTCTCCGGTGTCACCTGATGCCACCCGCGCTGTCCCCAGTGCCACCCCCGTGTCCCCAGTGCCACCCCCGCGCTGTCCCCGCTGTCCCCGGGTGTCACCTGCGGTGTCAGCGCGCGCCGGGGCGGGGGTGGCGCGTCCCCTCCCGGCCCCGGAGGTGACACCCGGAGGTGACACGCGGTGACAGCGGCGGGGGGAGGGGACACGGCGGGGCCGGCGACACCGGCGGGACCGGTCCGGCCCCTCCCCCACCCGGGGGTGGCGCTGCCGCTGTCACTGTCACCGGAATTGTCACCGGCCTGGGGACCGCCGGGGTCCCTGTGTCACCGCGGGTGGCACCTGTGGCACCTGTGTCACCTGGGGCTCCTCGGGTGTCACCTGTGTCGCTCTGTGTCCCCTCAGGTGTCCCCTGTGTCCCCCCGTGTCCCCTCAGGTGTCACTGCGTCCCCCCCGTGTCCCCTCAGGTGTCCCCAGTGTCCCCTCAGGTATCCCTGTGTCCCCTCATTGTCCCCTCAGGTGTCACCTGGGGGCTCCTCAGGTGTCACTGTGTCCCCTCATTGTCCCCTCAGGTGTCCCTGTGTGTCACCTGTGTCACCTGGGGACTCCTCAGGTGCCACCTGTGTCCCCCTGTGTCCCCTCAGGTGTTCCCAGTGTCCCCTCATTGTCCCCTCAGGTGTCCCCAGTGTCCCCTCAGGTGTCCCCCAGTGTCCCCTCAGGTGTCCCCGTGTCCCTTCACTGTCCCCTCAGGTGTCTCCTGTGTCCCCTCGGTTGTCACCTGTGTCCTCCTGTGTCCCCTCATTGTCCCCTCAGGTGTCCCCAGTGTCCCCTCAGGTGTCACCTGGGGGCTCCTCAGGTGTCCCAGTGTCCCCTCATTGTCCCCTCAGGTGTCCCTTTGTGGCCCCCGTGTTCCCGTGTCCCCTCAGGTGTCCCCTCAGGTGTCCCCGTGTCCCCTCAGGTGTCCCCTCCTGTCCCCTCCTGTCCCCGGGGATTTGGGGACACCTGGCCGGGCCGGTCACACCTGGACACGCCCCGGGAAGGGCCGGGAATGACCGGGACAGGTGAGGCCGGGGGGGACAGGGGACACCTGGGGACACCTGGGAGAGGGGACACACCTGGGGACACCTGGGGGGACACCTGGGGACACCTGGGGACACACCTGGGCTGGGCTGGATGGGATTGGGGATTGAGATCGGGATCGGGATTAGGACTGGGATGAGGTTTAGGACCAGGACTGGGATTAGGATCAGGATTGGGATGGGGACCAGGATCAGGATCAGGACTAGAACCAGGCCTAGGACCAGGATCAGGACTGGGATCAGGATCAGGACCAGAATCAGGGTTAGGACCAGAACCAGGTCTAGGATCAGGATTAGGACCAGGATCAGGACTGGGATCAGGACTGGGATCAGGACTAAGATCAGGATTAGGACTGGGATCAGGATCAGGACTGGGATCGGGATCCAGATCAGAACAGGGACCGGGATCAGGGCCAGGATCAGGATCCAGACCAGAACCTGGCCTAGGATCAGGATTAGGACCAGGACCAGGACCAGGATCAGGATCAGGATCAGGATTAGGACCAGAATCATGATCCAGACCAGAACCAGGCCTAGGATCAGGATTAGGACCGGGATCAGGACTGGGGTCAGGATCCAGATCAGAACCAGGTCTAGGATCAGGATTAGGATCAGGATCAGAACTGGGATCAGGAATCAGACCAGAACCAGGCCTAGGATCAGGATTAGGACCAGGATCAGGATTGGGATGGGGATCAGGATCAGGATCAGGACCGAAATCAGGATCCAGATCAGAACAGGGACTGGGATCAGGACCAGAACCAGGTCTGGGATCAGGATCAGGACTGGGATCAGAACTGGGATCAGGATCCAGATCAGAACCAGGCCTAGGATCAGGATTAGGACCAGGATCAGGACTGGGATCAGGATCCAGATCAGAACCAGGCCTAGGATCAGGATTAGGACCAGGATCAGGACTGGGATCAGGATCCAGATCAGAACTAGGATCAGGATTAGGACCAGAACCAGGCCTAGGATCAGGATTAGGACCAGAACCAGGCCTAGGATCAGGATCAGGACTGGCATCAGGATCCAGACCAGAAACAGGACTAGGATCAGGATTAGGATCAGGATCAGGATCAGGATCAGGACTGGGATCAGGATCCAGATCAGAACAGGGACTGGCATCAGGACCAGAACCAGGCCTAGGATCAGGATTAGGATCAGGACTGGGATCGGGATCCAAATCAGAACAGGGACCAGGATCAGGATCAGGACCAGGATCAGAACTGGGATTAGGACTGGGATCAGGATCCAGATCAGAAACAGGACTAGGATCAGGATTAGGACCTGGATCAGGACTGGGATCAGGATCAGGATTGGGATGGGGACCAAGATCAGGATCAGGATCAGGATCAGAACAGAGACCGGGATCAGGACCAGAACCAGGTCTAGGATCAGGATTAGGACCAGGATCAGGATCCACACCAAAACCAGACCTAAGATCAGGATTAGGACCAGGATCAGGATCAGGATTAGGACCAGGATCAGGACTGGGATCAGGATCCAGATCAGAACTAGGATCAGGATTGGGACCAGAACCAGGTCTAGGATCAGGATCAGGACTGGGATCAGGATCAGGATTAGGACTGGGATCAGGATCCACACCAGAACCAGGGCTAGGATCAGGATTAGGACCAGGATCAGGATCAGGATTAGGATCAGGATCAGGATCAGGATCCAGACCAGAACCAGGCCTAGGATCAGTATTAGGACCAGGATCAGGATTGGGATGGGGACCAGGATCAGAATCAGGACCGGAATCAGTATCCAGATCAGAACAGAGACCGGGATCAGGACCAGAACCAGGTCTGAGATCAGGATCAGGACCAGGATCAGAACTGGGATCAGGATCCACACCAGAACCAGGCCTAGGATCAGGATCAGGACCGGGATCAGGATCCAGATCCAAACAGGGACCGGGATCAGGACCAGAACCAGGCCTAGGATTAGGATTAGGACCAGGCTCAGGAGTGGGATCAGGATCAGGACCAGAATCAGGATTAGGACCAGAACCAGGCCTGGGATCAAGATGAGGACCAGGATGAGAATTGGGATCAGGATTAGGACCAGAACCAGGATCAGGATCAGGATTAGGATCAGGATCAGAACTGGGATCAGGATTCAGATCAGAACCAGGCCTAGGATTAGGATTAGGACCAGGCTCAGGAGTGGGATCAGGATCAGGACTGGGCTTAGCCCTAGGATCAGGATCAGGACCAGAATTGGGACTGGGGGCCCGGATCAGGACTAGGACTGCAATTGGGACAGGGATTGGAATCGGGACAGGGTTTGGGACCACGGTCAGGACCGGGATCAGAATCAGAACCAGGATCAGGACTGCAACCAGGCCCAGGCCCAGGATCAGGATCAGGACTGGGATGGGGATCAGGACTGGGATGGGGATCAGGTTCAGGATCAGGATCAGGACTGGGATCAGGATCAGGATTGGGATCAGGATCAGGACTGGGATCAGGATCAAGGGTGGGATTGGGATCAGGATCAGGACTGGGATCGGGATCAGGCCCAGGATCAGGATCAGAACCAGGGCCACAATCAGAACCAGGATCAGGACTGCGACCAGGCCCAGGCCTGGGATCGGGATCACGATTGGGATCAGGATCAGGATCAGGATCAGGTGTGAGATTGAGATCAGGATCAGGATCAAGATCAGGATTAGGATTGGCTCTGAGTGGGATCAGGATCAGGACTGGGATCAGGATCGGGTCAGGATTGGGATCAGGTTCAGGATCAGGATCAGGATCAGGATTGGGATCAGGATCAGAACCTGGACTGGGATCAGGAGTGGGATGGGGATCAGGACTGGGATGGGGATCAGGATCAGGATTGGGATCAGGATCAGAACCTGGACCGAGATCAGGACTGGGATGGGGATCAGGATCAGGATTGGGATCAGGATCAGGACTGGGATCAGGACCAGGATCAGGATTGGGATCAGGATCAGGATCAGGATCAGAACCTGGACCGGGACCAGGACTGGGATGGGGATCAGGACTGGGATGGGGATCAGGATTGGGATAAGGATCAGGAGTGGGATTGGGATCAGGACTGGGTCAGGATTGGGATCAGACCCAGGACCGCGATCAGAACCAGGATCAGGACTGCAACCAGGCCCAGGCCTGGGATCAGGGTCAGGATCGGGATCATGATCAGGATCAGGAGTGGGATTGAGATCTGGATCAGGATCAGCAGTGGGATCAGGTTCAGGATCAGGATCAGGATTGAGATCAGGATCAGGATCAGGATCGGCTCTGAGTGGGATCGGGATCAGGACTGGGATCAGAACCAGGAGCAGGATTGACATCAGGACCGGGTCAGGATCAGGATCAGAACCAGGCCCAGGCCCAGGATCAGGATCAGGATTGGGATCAGGATCAGGACTGGGATCAGGATCAGGACTGGGATTGGGATCAGGCCCAGGATCAGGATCAGAACCAGGACCAAAATCAGAACCAGGATCAGGACGGCGACCAGGCCCAGGCCTGGGATCGGGATCGCAATTGGGATCAGGATCAGAACCAGGACCAAAATCAGAACCAGGATCAGGACGGCGACCAGGCCCAGGCCTGGGATCGGGATCGCAATTGGGATCAGGATCAGGATCAGGATTGGCTCTGAGTGGGATCAGGATCAGGATTGGGATCAGGATCGGGTCAGGATTGGGATCAGGTTCAGGATCAGGATCAGGCCTAGACCCAGGATCAGGATCAGGATTGGGATCAGGATTAGAACCTGGACCGGGATCAGGACTGGGATGGGGATCAGGATCGGGAGTGGGATTGAGATCTGGATCAGGATCAGCAGTGGGATCAGGTTCAGGACCAGGATCAGGATTGGGATCAGGAGCAGGAGCAGGATTGACATCAGGACCGGGTCAGGATCAGGATCAGAACCAGGCCCAGGATCAGGACCGGGATCAGGATCAGGATTGGGATCAGGATCAGGATCAGAATCTGGACCGGGCTCAGGACCGGGTTCAGGCTCAGGCTCAGGACCGGGTTCAGCATCTGAACTGGGATCAAGATCAGGACCAGGAGTGGGATCAAGATTAGGACCAGGCTCAGGACCGGACTCAGGACCAAGCTCAGGACCAGGGTCAGGACCAGACCCGTGACTAGAACCGGGCTCAGGACCAGACCCAGGACCAGGCTCAGGACCAGACCCAGGATCAGGACCAGGCTCAGGACCAGGCTCAGGACCAGACCCAGGACTAGGACCAGGCTCAGAACCGGGCTCAGGACCAGGATCAGGACCGGGCTCAGGGCCGGGCTCAGGACCGGGCTCAGGACCAGGACCGGGCTCAGGACCAGACCCAGGACTAGAACCGCGCTCAGGATCAGAACCAGGACCAGGACCGGGCTCAGGACCAGGCTCAGGACCAGGCTCAGGACCAGACCCAGGACCAGGACCAGGCTCAGGACCAGGCTCAGGACCAGACCCAGGACTAGAACCGGGCTCAGGACCGGGCTCAGGATCAGGCTCAGGACCAGACCCAGGGCTAGAACCGGGCTCAGGATCAGGATCAGAACCAGGACCAGGTTCAGGACCCGGTTCAGGACCAGACTCAAGACCGGGCTCAGGATCAGAACCTAGAACCGGGCTCAGGACCAGACTCAGGCTCAGGACCGGGTTCAGCATCTGAACTGGGATCAAGATCAGGACCAGGAGTGGGATCAAGATTAGGACCAGGCTCAGGACCGGACTCAGGACCAAGCTCAGGACCAGGGTCAGGACCAGACCCGTGACTAGAACCGGGCTCAGGACCAGACCCAGGACCAGGCTCAGGACCAGACCCAGGATCAGGACCAGGCTCAGGACCAGGCTCAGGACCAGACCCAGGACTAGGACCAGGCTCAGAACCGGGCTCAGGACCAGGATCAGGACCGGGCTCAGGGCCGGGCTCAGGACCGGGCTCAGGACCAGGACCGGGCTCAGGACCAGACCCAGGACTAGAACCGCGCTCAGGATCAGAACCAGGACCAGGACCGGGCTCAGGACCAGGCTCAGGACCAGGCTCAGGACCAGACCCAGGACCAGGACCAGGCTCAGGACCAGGACCAGGACCAGACCCAGGACTAGAACCGGGCTCAGGACCGGGCTCAGGATCAGGCTCAGGACCAGACCCAGGGCTAGAACCGGGCTCAGGATCAGAACCAGGACCAGGTTCAGGACCCGGTTCAGGACCAGACTCAAGACCGGGCTCAGGATCAGGATCAGAACCTAGAACCGGGCTCAGGACCAGACCCAGGACTAGAACCGGGCTCAGGACCGGGTTTAGGACCGGGTTTAGGAGCAGGACTGGACTCAGGACCAGGATCAGAACCAGGACCAGGCTCAGGACCAGACCCAGGATCAGGACCAGGCTCAGGACCGGCTTTAGGACCGGCTTTAGGACCGGGACCGGGCTCAGGGCCAGGCCCAGGGGCGTCTCCCCGCGCGTTTCCGCGGTCCCATCAAAGCCGGGTCTGTCCCCCCCCGCCCCCGCCCGGTCCCGTGGGATCCTCCCGGGGGATCCTCCCACGGCTCCTGAGTCACCTCCCCTCCCCCACCCCCCGCCCATCCCCCCCCCCCGCCCATCCCCATAAATAATCCCGGCTCGGCTCGTCCCGGATCCTGCCCGGCCCGGCCCTGGCTCAGGTGAGTCCGCTCCAGGTGAATCCCGGGATTTCCAAGGCTCCCATCCCCTTTTTTTTTTTTTTTTTTAAATTCCCACGGAATTCCTGGGATTTGTTTTGGTGGGGAGGGGGGGGGGGGGGGGGGGGGGGGGTGGGGTTGGTGATTCCCGAAATCCCGAACTCCCAAATCCGGCGGGAGGATCCAAGAGGGCAAAAAATCCCACCTGGATCTCCTCAAAATCCCACCTGGATCCCCTCAAAATTCCTCCTGGATCCTTCCCAAAATCTCACCTGGATCTCCCCAAAATTCCTCCTGGATCCCCTCAAAATCCCACCTGGATCTCACCTGGGTCGTTCCCAAAATTCCACGTGGATTCTTTCCAAAATCCTCCTAAAACTCCACCTGGATCCCCTCAAAATTGCACCTGGATCCCATCTGGATCCTCCCCAAAATCCCACCTGGATTCCCAAATCCCACCTGGATCCCAAAATCCCCCCAAAAAATCCCACCTGCATCCCAAAATCCTCCGAAAATTCCACCTGGATACCCTCTGGATCCCCCAAAATCCTCTTGAAATCCCCCCTGGATTCCCAAATCCCACCTGGATCTCACCAGGATCCCAAAATCCCTCCCAAATCCCACCTGGATCCTCCCAAAATCCCACCTGGATCCCCCCAAATCCTCTTGAAATCCCCCCTGGATTCCCAAATCCTACCTGGATCCCACCTGGATCCTGAAATTCCACCTGGATCTCACCTGGATCCCAAAATCTCCCCCAAATCCCACCTGGACCCCCCCAAAATCCTCCGAAAATTCCACCTGGATCCCCCCCTGGATCCCAAAACCCTCCTGAAATCCCCCCTGGATCTCACCTGGATCCCAAAATTCCCCCCAAATCCCACCTGGACCCCCCCCAAATCCTCAAAAAATCCCACCTGGATCCCAAAATCCCCCCTGGATCTCACCTGGATCCCCCAAAATCTCACCTGGATCCCCCCTGGATCCCAAAATCCTCCCAAAAAATCCCACCTGGATTCCAAAACCCCCTCTGGACCCCCCCTGGATCCCAAAATCCTCCGAAAATCCCACCTGGATTCCCAAATCCTACCTGAACCCCCCAAAATCCCCCCCAAAAATCCCACCTGGATCCCAAAATCCCACCTGGATCTCACCTGGATCCCCAAAAATCCCATCAGGATCCCAAAATTCCCCCCAAATCCCACCTGGATCTCAAAATCTCCCCCAAATCCCACCTGGATCTCACCTGGATCCCCAAAATCCCTCCCAAATCCCACCTGAATCCCCCAAAATCCTCCAAAAATTCCACCTGGATACCCCCTGGATCCCAAATCCCCCCCAAAAATCCCATCTGGATCCCAAAATCCCACCTGGATCTCACCTGGATCCCAAAATCCTCCCAAAAAAATCCCCCCTGGATCCTTCCTGGATCCCCAAATCCCACCTAGATCCCCCAAAATCCTCTGAAAATTCCACCTGGATCCCACCTGGATCCCAAAATCCCCCCCAAAATTCCCCCCAGATCCCACCTGGATCCCAAAAATCCCCCCAAATCCCCCCCGGATCCCGCGGGAATAACCCGGGGGGGTCCCACCCCTTTAACCCCTTCATTCCCGATTTTTTTTCCCCAGGAATGGCTCCCCATGGACCCGGAGCCTTCGGCTCCATCCCCCTCCTCCTCCTTCTCCTCCTGACCCCGGCGCGGGCTCAGGGCACCGGGAACGGCAGCCAGGAACGTGAGTGACACTTGGGAATTGTCCTGGGAATTTCAGGAATTTGGGAATATCAGAAATTGCAGAATTCCTGCTCTCCCTCCTCCTCCTCTTCCCTGGAATCTCTGGGAATTTTTAAAAATTTTTTAAATTTTTTTTAAAATTTTTTTTTCTTTTTTTTTGGAAAAGCGGTTTTGGGGTTTTGGAGAATTTCCCAAATGGGATCCAGAAGGAAATTTTCTTTCTTTTTTTTTTTTTTTAAGTTTTTTTTTTTTTGGAAAAGCAGTTTTGGGGTTTTGGAGAATTCCCAAACGGGAATCTGAATGGAATTCCTGGGGATTTTCCAACCAAAACTTCACATCTGAACCCAAATCTGGGCAAATCCAGGAATTCCCAAACTCTCTCAGGGATGAATTCCCAAACCCTCTCAGGAATAAATTCCCAAATTTGATGGGAGAATTCCCAAACCCTCTCAGGAATAAATTCCCAAATTTGGTGGGAGAAATCCCAAACCCTCTCAGGGATAAATTCCCAATTTTGGTGGGAGAATTCCCAGCGATTCCAGCCCCCAAACCCCAAATCCAGGATTTGTCCCCCCAAATTCCGGGCTGGGGCCGTGGGAGGCGGCTCCAGGGCCGGATTCCAGGCCCGGGAGGCTCCGGAGATCCCCACCAGTCCAAACCAGTCCCACCAGTCCATTCCGATGTCCCAATCGCGGTTGGGACACAGCGGAGGAGGAGGGGGAGGGGGAGGGTGGGTGGAAACCGGGGAGAGGGGTCGTGACCTCCAGGGGGTCACGGGGTCCAGGTGGTCACGGGACCAGGTGGTCACAAGTTCAGGTGGTCATGGGGTCAAGGAGGTCATGAAGTCCTGGTGGTCATGGGAATCAGGTGGTCACTCTCAAGGTGGTCACAGATCAAGGTGATCGTGGGTATCAGGTGGTCACAATGTCCAGGTGGTCACTCTCAAAGTGGTCATGAGGTTCAGGTGGTCACAGGGACAAGGTGGTCACGGGGACCTGGTGGTTGCAATGCCTGGGTGGTCACTCTCAAGGTGGTCATGGGAATCAGGTGGTCACTCTCAAGGTGGTCATGGGGTTCAGGTGGTCACTCTCAAGGTGGTCATGAAGTCCAGGTGGTCACAATGTCCAGGTGGTCACAGAGTTCAGATGGACACTCTCAAGGTGGTCACAGATCAAGGTGGTCATGGGGACCTGGTGGTCACAATGTCCAAGTGGTCACTCTCAAGGTGGTCATGAAGTCCAGGTGGTCACAGGATCAAGGTGGTCATGGAGTTCAAGTGGTCACTTTCAAGGTGCTCACAGGGTTCAGGTGGTCACAGAGTTCAGGTGGTCACTCTCAAGGTGGTCATGAAATCCAGGTGGTCACAGGGTCAAGGTGGTCATGGGACCAGGTGGTCACAGGGTGACCATGGTGACCATGGCCAAGGTGGTCACTCTTAAGGTGGTCATGAGGTCCAGGTGGTCACTCTCAAGGTGGTCACTCTCAAGGTGGTCACTCTCAAGGTGGTCACTCTCAAGGTGGTCATGAGGTCCAGGTGGTCATGGGGTTCAGGTGGTCACAGATCAAGGTGGTCATGGGGACCTGGTGGTCACTCTCAAGGTGGTCACAATGTCCAGGTGGTCACTCTCAAGGTGGTCATGAAGTCCGGGTGGTCATGGGGACCTGGTGGTCACAGGGTCCAAGTGGTCACTCTCAAGGTGGTCACAGATCAAGGTGATCGTGGGTATCAGGTGGTCACGATGTCCAGGTGGTCACTCTCAAAGTGGTCCTGAGGTTCAGGTGGTCACGGGGACAAGGTGGTCACGGGGACCTAGTGTTCGCAATGCCTGGGTGGTCACTCTCAAGGTGGTCATGGGAATCAGGTGGTCACTCTCAAGGTGGTCACAGGGTCCAGGTGGTCATGGGGTTCAGGTGGTCATGGGGACCTGGTGGTCACAATGCCTGGGTGGTCACTCTCAAGGTGGTCACAGGGTCCAGGTGGTCACTCTCGAGGTGGTCATGGGGACCTAGTGGTCACAGGGTCCAAGTGGTCACTCTCGAGGTGGTCATGAAGTCCAGGTGGTCACAATGCCTGGGTGGTCACTCTCAAGGTGGTCACTCTCTGGGTGGTCACTCTCAAGGTGGTCATGAAGTCCGGGTGGTCATGGGGACCTGGTGGTCACAGGGTCCAAGTGGTCACTCTCAAGATGGTCATGGGATCCAGGTGGTCACTCTCAAGGTGGTCATGAGGTCCAGGTGGTCACTCTCAAGGTGGTCACAGGGTCCAGGTGGTCCCAGAGTTCAGGTGGTCATGGGGTCAGGTGGTCACTCTCAAGGTGGTCATGAGGTCCAGGTGGTCACTCTCAAGGTGGTCATGGGGACCTAGAGGTCACAGGGTCCAGTGGTCACTCTCAAGGTGGTCACAGGGTTCAGGTGGTCACAGTGTTCAGGTGGTCACTCTCAAGGTGGTCATGAAGTCAAGGTGGTCACAGGGCTCAGGTGGTCACTCTCAAGGTGGTCACAGGATCAAGGTGGTCACTCTCAAGATGATCATAAGGTCCGGGTGGTCATGGAGGCCAGGTGGTCTCAGGATCAAGGTGGTCACTCTCAAGGCAGTCACAGGATCAAGGCGGTCTCAGGATCAAGATGGTCACAGGGCCCAGGTGGTCACTCTCAAGGTGGTCACAGGACCAGGTGGTCACTCTCAAGGTGGTCATAATGTCCGGGTGGTCACGGGGTCAGGTGGTCATGGGGCACGGGTGGTCACTCTCAAGGTGGTCATGAAGTCCAGGTGGTCACTCTCAAGGTGGTCATGAAGTCCAGGTGGTCACTTTCAAGGTGGTCACGGTGTTCAGGTGGTCACAAAGCCAAGGTGGCCACAGATTCAGGTGGTCACAGGTCAAGGTGGTCAAAGGGCCCAGGTGGTGACAGGTTGACCATGGTGACCATGGCCAAGGTGGTCACAGTGTCCAGGTGGTCACAGTGTCCAGCTGGTCATGGGGCCAGGCGGTCACTCTCAAGGTGGTCACAGTGTCCAGGTGGTCACTCTCAAGGTGGTCACAGCATTCAGATGGTCACAGATCAAGGTGGTCATGGGGACCTGGTGGTCACAATGTCTGGGTGGCCACTCTCAAGGCAGTCATGAAATCCAGGTGGTCATGGGGTCAGGTGGTCACGGGTCCAGGTAGACAAGGGATCAAGGTGGTCACTCTCAAGGTGGTCACTCTCAAGGTGGTCAAAGTGGCCCTAATATCCAGGTGATCACCAGGTCCAGGTAGTCAGTCTCGAGGTGGTCATGGTCAAGGTGGTCACAGTGTCCAGATGGTCACTCTCAAGGTGGTTGCAGGTCAGGGTGGTCACTCTCACAGTGATCACAGGGTCCAGGTGGTCATAAAGCCCAAGTGGTCACTCTTAAAGTGGTTATGGTCAAGGTGACCACAGTGTCCAGGTGGCCACAGTGTCCAGGTGGTCACAAGGTCCAGGTGGTTGTGGTGGACATGGGATCAAGGTGGTCATGAAGTCCAGGTGGCCACAGCTGAGGTGGTCACAGTGTCTGGGTGACCACGGCCAAGGTGGCCACAGGTCCAGGTGGTCACAGGTTGACCATGGTGACCATAACCAAGGTGGCCACAGGGCCAGTGGGTCACTCTCAAGATGGTCAAGGTGGCCACAGAGCCAGGTTCAGGTGGTCACTCTCAAGGTGGTCACAGGGCCCAGGTGGTCACAGGGTGACCATAACCAAGGTGGCCACAGTTTCAGGTGGTCACTCTCAAGACGGTCAAGGTGGCCACAGCCAGGTTCAGGTGGTCACTCTCAATGTGGCCACAAGTCCAGGTGGTCCCAAGGACAACGGGGTTGTGGTCAAGGTGGCCACAGGGTCCAAGTGACCCCAGGTGACCCCAGCCCCCCCGGCCCCCCATTCCTCGTCCTTTGCCCACCTGGCGGGGCCGGAACGTCCGGATTCCACCTGGAGCCGCTCGGGCACTGCCAGCGCCTCAGGTGCTGCTCACCTGGGCAGGTGAGGGGCCCTGACCCCACCCAGCTCACCTGGGCAGGTGAGGGGCCCTGACCCCACCCAGGTGAGCTGAGAGACCCTGACCCCACCCAGCTCACCTGGGCAGGTGAGGGACGCTGACCCACCCAGCTCACCTGGGCAGGTGAGGGGCCCTGACCCCACCCAGGTGAGCTGAGAGACCCTGACCCCACCCAGCTCACCTGGGCAGGTGAGACCCTGACCCCACCCAGCTCACCTGGGCAGGTGAGGGACGCTGACCCACCTGGGCAGGTGAGACCCTGACCCACCCAGGTGAGACCCTGACCCCACCCAGCTCACCTGGGCAGGTGAGGGGCCCTGACCCCACCCAGCTCACCTGGGCAGGTGAGGGACTCTGACCCACCCAGCTCACCTGGGCAGGTGAGACCCTGACCCACCCAGGTGAGATGAGAGACCCTGACCCACCCAGCTCACCTGGGCAGGTGAGGGATGCTGACCCCACCCAGGTGAGCTGAGAGACCCTGACCCCACCCAGCTCACCTGGGCAGGTGAGGGACCCTGACCCCACCCAGGTGAGATGAGAGACCCTGACCCACCCAGCTCACCTGGCCAGGTGAGACCCTGATCCACCCAGCTCACCTGGGCAGGTGAGGGACGCTGACCCACCCACCTCACCTGGGCAGGTGAGACCCTGACCTCACCCAGGTGAGATGAGAGACCCTGACCCACCCAGCTCACCTGGGCAGGTGAGGGACACTGACCCCACCCAGGTGAGACCCTGACCCCACCCAGCTCACCTGGGCAGGTGAGACCCTGACCCCACCCAGCTCACCTGGCCAGGTGAGAGACCCTGACCCACCCAGCTCACCTGAGCAGGTGAGGGGCCCTGACCCACCCACCTCACCTGGGCAGGTGAGACCCTGACCCCACCCAGGTGAGAGACCCTGACCCACCCAGGTGAGATGAGAGACCCTGACCCCACCCAGCTCACCTGGGCAGGTGAGGGACCCTGACCCACCCAGGTGAGGGGCCCTGACCCCACCCAGCTCACCTGGGCAGGTGAGGGATGCTGACCCCACCCACCTTACCTGGGCAGGTGAGACCCTGACCCCACCCAGGTGAGCTGAGAGACCCTGACCCCACCCAGGTGAGACCCTGACCCACCCAGGTGAGACCCTGACCCACCCAGGTGAGCTGAGAGACCCTGACCCCACCCAGCTCACCTGGGCAGGTGAGGGACCCTGACCCCACCCAGGTGAGACCCTGACCCACCCACCTCACCTGACCCCACCCAGGTGAGGATAATGTCGATGACGTCACCAGGTGAGGATGATGTCGATGACGTCACCACTTCCGGGACACCTGATTGGCCGGTTCAGGTGAGGGGTTCACCTGACCCCACCTGGATCCAGCCCAACCCCAAAAAATTCCCCCAAAATCCCAAATCGGCGTTTCTGGGCGGTTTGGGTTTTTCTGCTGCAATTTCGGACCCAAAATGAAAAATTTTTCCTTTTCCTCTTGGATTTCCCTCCATTTTTCCGTTTTTCCCCGTTTCCCCATTTCCCATTTTTCCCAATTCCCCCCATTTTTTTCCCCCTTTTTTCCCCATTTTTTCCATCATTATTTTTCCCTCATTATTTTTCCCCATTTTCCCCCATTTTTTCCCCATTTTTCCCTGTATTTCCCATTTTCCCCAATTTCTCCCATTTTTCCCCCATTTTTTCCCTGTTTTTCCCCATTTTTTCCCCAATTTCCCCCATTTTTCCCCATTCCCCCATTTTCCCCAATTTCCCATTTTCCCCAATTCCTCCCATTTTCCCCCGTTTTTCCTGTTTTTTCCCCATTTTCCATTTTTCCCAATTTCCCACATTTTCCCCGTTTTCTTTCCCCATTTCCCCCGTTTTTCCCCCGTTCCCCATTTCCCATTTTTCCCAGTTTCCCCATTTTCCCCCCATTTTTCCCATTTTTCCCCATTTCCCATTCCCCCATTTCCCATCTCCCCATTTCCTATTTTTTCCACATTTTCCCCATTCCCAATTTCCCCATTTCCCATTTCCCCATTTTCCATTTTTCCCAATTTTTCCCATTTCCCCAATTTCCCCATTTCCCATTTTTCCCCATTTCCCCATTTCCATTTCCCATTCCCTTGTTTTTTCCCCATTTCCCATTTCCCATTTTTCCCATTTCCCATTCCCCCATTTCCCATTTTTTCCACATTTTCCCCATTTCCCATTTTTCCCAATTTCCCCATTTCCCATTATTCCCATTCCCCCATTTATTCCCTGTTTTTTTCCCATTTTTCCCCCATTTTTCCCATTTCCCCCCATTTTCCCATTTCCCCATTTCCCATTTCTTGCATTTTTTCCCATTCTCTCCCTGTTTTTTCCCATTTTTCTCCCATTTTTTCCCATTTTTCCCCCATTCTCTCCCCATTTTTAACCACTTTTTCCCAATTTTCCCATTTTTCCCCCATTTTCCCATCCCCGCAGTTCCCGAGGAGGACGAGTCGCGCATCATCGGGGGCCGGCCGTGCTCGGTGGCCCAGCGCCCCTTCCAGGTGGCCCTGACCAAGCGGGGACAGATCCTGTGCGGGGGGAGCCTGGTGGGGGCCAGGTGGGTCCTGACGGCCGCGCACTGCAGACAGCCGCTCAGGTGAGACCTCAAACACACCTGGGGACACCTGGGGACACCTGGGGATACCTGGGGACACCTGGGGACAACTGGGGACACTTGGGATATCAATAAACACACCTGGGATATCAATAAACACACCTGAGATAGCTACAGCACACCTGGGATAGCTCTAGCACACCTGGTGGGGGCCAGGTGGGTCCTGACGGCCGCACACTGCAGACAGCCCCTCAGGTGAGACACCTGGGGACACCTGGGACACCTGGGGACACCTGGGATATCAATAAACACACCTGGGGTACACCTGGGCACACCTGGGATACACCTGAGATAGCTACAGCACACCTGGTGGGGGCCAGGTGGGTCCTGACGGCCGCGCACTGCCAGCAACTGCTCAGGTGAGACACCTGGGGACACCTGGGATATTGATAAACACACCTGGGATAGCTCTAGCACACCTAGTGGGGGCCAGGTGTGTCCTGACGGCCGCACACTGCAGACAGCTGCTCAGGTGAGACACCTGGGGACACCTGGGGATACCTGGGGACACCTGGGGATACCTGGGGACACCTGAAATACACCTGGGGACACCTGGGATATCGATAGACACACCTGGGATAGCTCTAGCACACCTGGTGGGGGCCAGGTGGGTCCTGACAGCAGCACACTGCAGACAGCCCCTCAGGTGAGACCCCAAACACACCTGGGGACACCTGGGATACACCTGAGATATCGATAGACACACCTGGGATACACCTGGGGACACCTGAGATACACCTGGGGACACTTGGGCACACCTGGGCACACCTGGCTGGGAGGTGACACGTGTCCCACCTCACCTGTCCCATGATTTCCACCTCACCCACCCACCCCACCTGTGCCCCACTGGGTCCAGCTCACCTGTCCTGTCTCACCTGTCTCAGCTCACCTGTCCCAAGGTGTTCTGTTTCACCTGCCCCAGCTCACCTGTCCCCTCTCACCTGTCTCACCTGTCCTGTCTCACCTGTCTCAGCTCACCTGTGCCCTTATTCCCCTCTCACCTGTCCCCTCTTACCTGTCCCCTGGAGATCTACCACACCTGTCCCCTCTCACCTGTCTCACCTGTCCCCTCTCACCTGTCTCACCTGTCCCCTCTCACCTGTCTCACCTGTCCCCTCTCACCTGTCCCCTCTCACCTGTATCTCACCTGTCCCCCAGGGAGCTGCAGGTGCTGATCGGGACCAACACCCTGCAGGCAGGTACGGGCCAGGTGTGCTCACCTGTCCCCTCTCACCTGTCCCCTCTCACCTGTCTCATCTCACCTGTCCCCTCTCACCTGTCTCACCTGTCCCCTCCCACCTGTCCCCTCCCACCTGTCCCCTCTCACCTGTCCCCTCTCACCTGTCTCACCTGTCCCCTCTCACCTGTCTCACCTGTCCCCTCTCACCTGTCCCCTCTCACCTGTCTCACCTGTCCCCCAGGGACCTGCAGGTGCTGATCGGGACCAAAACCCTGCAGGCAGGTACGGGCCAGGTGCGCTCACCTGTCCCCTCTCACCTGTCCCCTCTCACCTGTCTCATCTCACCTGTCCCCTCTCACCTGTCTCACCTGTCCCCTCCCACCTGTCCCCTCCCACCTGTCCCCTCTCACCTGTCCCCTCTCACCTGTCTCACCTGTCCCCTCTCACCTGTCTCACCTGTCCCCTCTCACCTGTCCCCTCTCACCTGTCTCACCTGTCCCCCAGGGACCTGCAGGTGCTGATCGGGACCAAAACCCTGCAGGCAGGTACGGGCCAGGTGCGCTCACCTGTCCCCTCTCACCTGTCCCCTCTCACCTGTCCCCTCTCACCTGTCCCATCTCACTTGTCCCACCTGTATCTCACCTGTCCCCCAGGGAGCTGCAGGTGCTGATCGGGACCAACACCCTCTGGGCAGGTACGGGCCAGGTGCGCTCACCTGTCTCACCTGTCCCCTCTCACCTGTCTCACCTGTCCCCTCTCACCTGTCTCACCTGTCCCCTCTCACCTGTCCCCTCTCACCTGTCCCCTCTCACCTGTCTCACCTGTCCCCAGGGATCTGCAGGTGCTGATCGGGACCAACACGCTCCGGGCAGGTACGGGCCAGGTGTGCTCACCTGTCCCCTCTCACCTGTCTCACCTGTCTCACCTGTCCCCTCTCACCTGTCCCCTCTCACCTGTCCCCTCTCACCTGTCCCCTCACCTGTCCCCTCTGTCCCCAGGGATCTGCAGGTGCTGATCGGGACCAACACGCTCCGGGCAGGTACGGGCCAGGTGTGCTCACCTGTCCCCTCTCACCTGTCTCACCTGTCTCACCTGTCCCCTCTCACCTGTCCCCTCTCACCTGTCCCCTCTCACCTGTCCCCTCTCACCTGTCCCCTCTCACCTGTCCCCTCACCTGTCCCCTCTGTCCCCAGGGATCTGCAGGTGCTGATCGGGACCAACACGCTGCGGGCAGGTACGGGCCAGGTGCGCCGCGTCTCGCGCCTCCAGGTGCACCCCGGCTACGACCCGCGGCGCAACGACAACGACTTCATGCTGCTGCACCTGGACGCACCTGTGCGCTTCGGGCCGCGCGTCAAGAAAATCCGCGTGGCCACCAGGTGTCCCCGCGCCGGCCAGAACTGCAGCGTGTCCGGCTGGGGCACCACCAAGTCACCTGGAGGTACCTGGGCACACCTGGGGGGGTCAGGGGTTACCTGGGAGGGCTCAGGTGTGTCCCAGGTGTGTCCCAGGTGTGTCCCAGGTGTGCCCCAGGTGTCCCCGCGCCGGCCAGAACTGCAGCGTGTCCGGCTGGGGCACCACCAAGTCACCTGGAGGTACCTGGGCACACCTGGGGGGGTGGGAGTGCACAGGTGAGGCTCAGGTGTGTCCCCAGGTGTGTCCCAGGTGTGTCCCAGGTGTGTCCCAGGTGTGTCCCAGGTGTCCCCGCGCCGGCCAGAACTGCAGTGTCAGCGGGTGGGGCACCACCAAGCCACCTGGAGGTACCTCGGCACACCTGGGGGGGTCAGGGGTTACCTGGGAGGACTCAGGTGTGTCCCAGGTGTGTCCCAGGTGTGTCCCAGGTGCCCTGCACCAATCAGAACTGCAGTGTGTCCGGCTGGGGCACCACCAAGTCACCTGGAGGTACCTGGGCACAGGTGTGGGGGGTGGGAGGGCTCAGGCGAGGGTTCAGGTGTGTCCCCAGGTGTGTCCCAGGTGTGTCCCCAGGTGTCCCAGGTGTGTCCCAGGTGTCCCCAGGTGTGTCCCAGGTGTGTCCCCAGGTGCGTCCCCAGGTGCGTCCCCAGGTGCGTCCCCAGGTGCGTCCCCAGGTGTGTCCCCAGGTGTGTCCCAGGTGAGGTCCCAAATGTCCCCAGGTGTGTCCCCAGGTGTGTCCCCAGGTGTGTCCCAGGTGTGTCCCAGGTGTGTCCCCAGGTGTGAAAGGAGCTGGGGCGCCCTCACCTGGCCAGGTGAGCCCTGAGCAGATCCCAGAGCGGGTCTGGAACGGGGAAATCCCGGGAATTTTGGAGTCCCAGCTCACCTGTGCTCACCTGTGCTCACCTGGACAGGTCTGGGTTCCATCAAAATTGGGAATGGGCCCAAAATGGGGAAAATCTGGGAAATTTTGGGTGCCCAAAAATGGGAATTTTGTTTTTTTTTTCTCTCACCTGTCCCTCACCTGTCCCCCACCTGTCCCACCTATCTCACCTGGACAGGTCCAGGCAGGTTTTGGGCTCCACAAGAGCTGGGAACGGGCCCAAAATGGGGAAAATCTGGGAAATTTTGGGTCCCAAAAACGGGAATTTTGGTTTTCCCTCTCACCTGTCTCTCACCTGTCCCTCACCTGTGCTCACCTGTCCCACCTGTGTTCACCTGGATGGATCCAGGAAGGTTTGGGAGCCACAGTGGAGCTGGGAACAGGTCCAGAATGGGGAAAATCTGGGAAATTTTGGGGTTTTTTTCCCTCTCACCTGTCTCACCTGTATCTCACCTGTCCCACCTGTCCCACCTGTGCAGCCAAGCTCCCGCGGGACCTGCAGTGTGCCCAGGTGCAGACCATCGGCCCCGAGCAGTGCGCCCGCGCCTACGGCAGCGCCGTCACCCGCAACATGTTCTGCGCAGGTGTGCCCCAGGGCGGCGTCGACTCCTGCCAGGTGAGTGCCAGGTGGGACAGGTGTGCCCAGGTGTGCCTCAGGTGTGTCCAGGTGAGTCCCCAGGTGTGTCCCAGGTGTCTCTCCAGATGTGTCCCCAGGTGTGTCCAGGTGAGTCCTCAGGTGTCCCCAGGTGTGCCCCAGGGTGGCGTCGGCTCCTGCCAGGTGAGTGCCCCAGGTGTGCCCCCAGGTGTGTCCAGGTGTGCCCCAGGTGTGTCCAGGTGTGTCCAGGTGTGCCCCAGGGTGGTGTTGACTCCTGCCAGGTGAGTCCCTCAGGTGTGCCCCCAGGTAGGAGAGGTGTGTCCCCAGGTGTGTCCCCAGGTGTGTCCCCAGGTGTGTCCCAGGTGTGCCCCAGGTGTGCCCCAGGTGAGACAGGTGAGTCCCTCAGGTGTGTCCCAGGTGTGTCTCCAGATGTGTCCCCAGGTGTGCCTGAGTGTGTCCACAGATATCCCCAGGTGTTTCTCACCTGTGTCTCTCACCTGACTCACCTGTCCATGTCTCACCTGTCTCACCTGTCTCACCTCTCACCTGTCCCTCTCTCACCTGTCTCACCTGTCCCTGTGTCACCTGTCTCTCTCACCTGTAGCTGTCTCACTGGTATCTCACCTGTCTGTCTCACCTGTCCATCTCTCACCTGTATCTCACCTGTATCTCACCTGTCTCACCTGTCTCTCACCTGTCTCACCTGTCCCTGTGTCTCACCTGTCTCACCTGTCTCAGTTGTCCCTGTGTCACCTGTCTCTCTCACCTGTAGCTGTCTCACCTGTCTCTCTCTCACCTGTCTCTTACCTGTTTCTCTCTCACCTGTCCCTCACCTGTCCATGTCTCACCTGTATCTCACCTGTCTGTCTCACCTGTCCATCTCTCACCTGTCTCACCTGTATCTCTCACCTGTCTCTCACCTGTCTCTCACCTGTCTCTCACCTGTCTCACCTGTCCCCTGGGGTCTCACCTGTCTCACCTGTCTCTCACCTGTAGCTGTCTCACCTGTGTCTCTCACCTCTCTCTCACCTGTCTCTCTGTCACCTGTCCATCTCTCACCTGTCTCACCTGTCCCTCTCTCACCTGTCTCTTACCTGTTTCTCTCTCACCTGTCTCTCTCACCTGTCTCTCTCACCTATCTCTCTCACCTGTATCTCTCACCTGTCTCACCTCTCTCACCTGTCCATCTCTCTCTCCGCAGGGTGACTCCGGGGGCCCGTTGGTGTGCGGGGGTTTCCTGCAGGGCGTCGTGTCCTGGGGCATGGCCGTGTGCGGCCAGCGCGGACACCCGGGGGTGTACAGCAACGTCTGCCGGGCCAGCGGCTGGATACGGCGGGTCATCAGGGAGTGACCGACTGACCAACTGACCAGTGACCCACAGTGACTGACAGTGACCAACTGACAACTGACAGTGACCCACAGTGACCAGCGCGGACACCCGGGGGTCTACAGCAACGTGTGCCGGGCCAGCGGCTGGATACGGCGGGTCATCAGGGAGTGACCAACTGACCAACTGACCACCGACCACCAGTGACCAACTGATAACTGACTGACTGACAACTGACAGTGACCCACAGTGAGCCACAGTGACCCACAGTGACCAGCGCGGCCACCCGGGGGTGTACAGCAACGTCTGCCGGGTCAGCGGCTGGATACGGCGGGTCATCAGGGAGTGACCAACTGACCAACTGACCAACTGACCGACTGACCGACCGACAGTGACTGACAGAGACTGACAGTGACCCACAGTGACCCACAGTGACCCACAGTGCCCAGCGCGGACACCCGGGGGTCTACAGCAACGTCTGCAGGGCCAGCGGCTGGATCCGGCGGGTCATCAGGGAGTGACCAACTGACCGACTGACCACCAGTGACCGACTGACCAACTGACCAACTGACCAACTGACCAACTGACAACTGACCAACTGATAACTGACAGTGACCCACAGTGACCCACAGTGACCCACAGTGACCAGCGCGGACACCCGGGGGTGTACTCCAACGTCTGCCGGGCCAGCGCGTGGATACGGCGGGTCATCAGGGAGTGACCAACTGACCAACTGACCACCGACCACCAGTGACCAACTGACAACTAACAGTGACCCACAGTGACCCACAGTGACCCACAGTGACCCACAGTGACCAGCGCGGACACCCGGGCGTGTACAGCAACGTGTGCAGGGCCAGCGGCTGGATATGGCGGGTCATCAGGGAGTGACCAACTGACCAACTGACAACTGACCAACTGACAACTGACAGTGACCCACAGTGACCAGTGACTGACAGTGACCAGTGACCCACAGTGACCAGCGTGGACACCTGGGGGTCTACAGCAATGTGTGCTGGGCCAGCGGCTGGATACGGCGGGTCATCAGAGAGTGACCAACTGACCGACTGACCAACTGATGGACTGACAGTGACCCACAGTGACCAGCGCGGACACCCGGGCATATACAGCAACGTCTGCCGGGCCAGCAGCTGGATACGGCGGGTCATCAGGGAGTGACCGACTGACCGACTGACCGACTGACCAACTGACCAACTGACAACTGACCAACTGATAACTGACAGTGACCCACAGTGACCGACAGTGACCCACAGTGACCCACAGTGACCAGCGCCGACACCCGGGGGTCTACAGCAATGTGTGCCGGGCCAGCGCGTGGATCAAGAGAGTGACCAGAGAGTGACCGACTGACCAATTGATAACTGACAGTGACCCACAGTGACCAGCGCGGACACCCAGGGGTGTACAGCAACGTCTGCCGGGCCAGCGCGTGGATCAGGAGAGTGACCAGAGAGTGACCACTGACCAGGGAGTGACCAGTGACCCACAGTGACCAGTGACCAGTGACTGACAGTGACCACCAGTGACTAACTGACAACTGACTGACCAGTGACCAGTGACCCACAGTGACCCACAGTGACCAGTGCGGACACCCGGGCGTGTACTCCAACGTCTGCCGGGCCAGCGGCTGGATATGGAGAGTGACCAGTGACCACCAGCGACTAACTGACCTACTGACCAGTGACCCACAGTGACTGACAGTGACCAGTGACTGACAGTGACCATTGACCACCACTCACCA
>NW_024879466.1:0-53935 GCF_009819885.2 Catharus ustulatus
GTTGCCAAATTTCCTCTATTTAGACCCAAATTCTCCTTTTTGGGGCTGAATTTCTCTTTTTTATCCCCAAATTTCCCATTTTTGCTCATAATTCTCCTTTTTATGGCCTGAAAATTTCCCTTTCTGATCTCCAATTCTCCCTTTTTTATACCCAAATTCTCCTTTCCAGCACCTGAATTCTTATTTTTGGTCCATTTTCTCCTTTTTGGGGCCAAAATGCTCCATTTTTACTCCTAAATACCCCTTTTTGGACTCACATTTCCCATTTTTTGGCCCACATTTCTCATTTTAGTTCAAAATCTTCTTTTTAGCTCCTCAATTTCCATTTTTAGTCCCAAATTTCTGGCTTTTAGCTCCAAATACCCTTGTTTGGTCCCACATTTCATATTTTCTGCCCAAAATCTCCTATTTGGAACCAAATTTCCATCTTTAGTCCAAATTCCTCCCTCCTTGCACCAAAATCCACCTCTTGGACACAATTTCCCTTTTTCAGTCCAAAAAATTCCCAATTTTAGCTCAAAGTTCTCCTTTTTTGCTCCCAAATTTCCATTTTTGGATCCAAACTTTCCCATCTGGGCACTAAAATTTCCATTTTTTAATCCCAAATTCTCCCTTTTTAGGTCCAAATTCCCCTTTTACTCCCAAATTTCTCTTTTCCAGTCCCAAATTTTCCTTTCCTGGACCCAAATTCCCATTTTTGCTCCCAAATTCTCCTTTTTCAGTCCCAAATTTCTCTTTTTTAGTCCCTAATTCCCAACTGTAGGTCAAAATTCTCCTTTATTGCTCCCAAATTTGGCTTTTTGGACCCAAATTTCCCATCTGGGTGACAAAATTTCCATTTTCACTCCCAAATCCTCCCTTCCAGGACTCAACTTTCTCCTTTTTAGCCCCAAATTTCCCATTTTAGATCAGAATTCCCTTTTTTAGCTCCTCAATTTCCCATTTTTAGTCCCAAATTTCTGGCTTTTAGCTCCAAATTCCCCATTTTTCGGTGCCAAATTTCTCTATTTAGACCCAAATTCTCCTTTTTGGGGCCGACATTCTCCTTTTTAGCCCCAAATTCTCCCTTCCTGGACCCAAATTTCTACTTGTTTTTCGCCCAAATTTCCCATGTTTGCTCCAAAATTTTCCACTTTTGGACCCAAAATTCTCAGCTGGGTGCTCAAATTTCCCTTTTTTAATCCCAAATTCTCCTTTTTTCATCCCAAATTTCCCTTTCCATCCCAAATGTCCCCCTTTGGATCCCATTGAATGCCCTGCCTTATCCCGGACTCCATTTCCCATCAGCCACCTCGCCCACTTCCGCTACAAACCCCGCCCATTGCCCTTTTCTTCTCAGGCCACTTCCGCTCCTGCGTCCCGCTGCTGCCGCCGTGCTCCTGCACTTCTCCTTTTAACTCCAAATTTCCCTTTTTAACTGTCCCAAATTCTTCTTTTCAGCTCCTAAATTCCCAATTTTTACTCCCAAATTCTCCCCTTTTACACCCCAATTCCCCATTTTAGACACCAAATTCTGCTTTTTGCACCCAAAATCTCCTTTTTCACACCCAAATTTCTCTTGGTGGCTCCAAAGTCCCCCTTTTGAATCCCAAATTTTCTTTTATACACCCAAATTCTCCCTCTATGGACCCCAATTTCTCTTTTTTCTCCCAAATTGCCCATTTTTTACCTCAAAATTCTCCTTTTTAAGACACAAATTTCCCTTTTGCATCTCAAATTCTCCTTTTTTATTCCCAAATTTTCCCTTCCACCCCACAAGTTCTTACTTTTTATTTATTTCATCTCTTTTTGGGTCAAAAAATTCTCCTTTTTTATCCCCAAATTCCCATTTTTGGAACCAAATTTCCCATCTTTAGGCCAAATTTCTCATTTTTTCAGTCCTAAATTTTCCTTTTCAATCCCAAACTTCCCATCTGGACACCCAAATTTACAATTTTTGCCCCAATTTCTCATTTTTAAAGTCCCAAATTTCCCATTTTCAGGGCAAAATTCTCCTTTTTTGCTCCCAAACTGGGATTTTTGGACCCAAATTTCCCATCTGGCTGGCAAAATTTCCATTTTCACTCCCAAATCCTCCCTTCCAGGACTCAACTTTCTCCTATTTTAGCTCCATATTTCCCATTTTAGATCAGAATTCCCTTTTTCAGCCCCTAAATTTCCCATTTTTAGTCCCAAATTTCTGGCTTTTAGGTCCCAAATTCCCCAGTTTTTCGTCCCAAATTTCTCTATTTAGACCCAAATTCTCCTTTTTGGGGGCTGACATTCTCCTTTTTTAGCCCCAAATTTCCCATTTTTTGGTCATTATTTCTCCTTTTTTTTTCCCAAATATCCCTTTCTGATCTCAAATTCTCCTTTTTTATTCCCAAATTCTTCCTTCCAGGACCCAAATTCCCATTTTTGTTCCAAATTCACCTTTTGAGAGGCCAAATTCTCCTTTTTTAGCCCCTTAAATTCTCCCTTTCTGGACCCAAACTTCTCTTTTTTCAGCCCAAATTTCCCAGTTTTGCACCAAAATTTTCCAGTTTTGGACCCACAATTCTCAGCTGAGTGCCAAAATCTCCCTTTTTTCATCCCAAATTCTCCGTTCTTTCATCCCAAATTTCCCCTTTTTTTGCCCCCTCCCCCTCCAAATTTCCCCATTTTACCAGAATTTCCCCCTTTTTTAGCTCCAAATTTTGTAGTTTTTGATGCAAATTTCTCCTTTTGGACCCAAACTGCCAATTTTTGCTCCCAAATTCTCATTTTTCACTCCCAAAATTCTCCTTTTTTAGTCCCAAATTCCCAACTGTAGGTCAAAATTCTCCTTTTTTGCTCCCAAATTTGACTTTTTGGACCCAAATTTCCCATCTGGGTGACAAAATTTCCATTTTCAGTCCCAAATCCTCCCTTCCAGGACCCAAATTATTCCTTTTTAGCCCCAAATTTCCCATTTTATGTAATAATTCTTGAGTTTGGACCCAAATTTCCCTTTCTGATCTTCAATTCTCCTTTTTTATTCCCAAATTCTCCCTTCCAGCAGCCGAAATTCTTCTTTTTGGTCCATTTTCTCCATTTTGGGGCTGAAATTCTCCATTTTTACTCCTAAATACCACTTTTTGGACTCCAATTTCCCATTTTTTGGCCCAAATTTCCCATTTCAGTTCAAAATCCACTCTTTTAGCTCCTCAATTTCCATTTCTAGTCCCAAATTTCTGGCTTTTAGGTCCAAATTCCCTTGTTTGGTCCCAAATTTCATATTTTTGGCCCAAAATCTCCTATTTGGAACCAAATTTCCATTTTTTAGTCCAAATTCCTCCCTTTTTGCACCAAATTCCCCCTCTTGGACACAAATTTCCCTTTTTCAGTCCAAAAAATTCCCAATTTTAGGTCCAAGTTCTCCTTTTTTGCTCCCAAATTTCCATTTTTGGATCCAAACCTTCCCATCTGGGCACTAAAATTTCCATTTTTTAATCCCAAATTCTCCCTTTTTAGGTCCAAATTCCCCTTTTAATCCCAAATTTCTCTTTTCCAGTCCCAAATTTTCCTTTCCTGGACCCAAATTCCCATTTTTGCTCCCAAATTCTCCTTTTTCAATCCCAAATTTCTCTTTTTTAGTCCCAAATTCCCAATTGTAGGTCAAAATTCTCCTTTATTGCTCCCAAATTTGGCTTTTTGGACCCAAATTTCCCATCTGGGTGACAAAATTTCCATTTTCAGTCCCAAATTCTCCCTTCCAGGACCCAACTTTGTCTTTTTAGCCCCAAATTTCCCATTTTAGATCAGAATTCTCCCTTTTTTAGCTCCTAAATTTTTACATATTTAGTCCCAAATTTCTGGGTTTTAGGTCCAAATTCCCCATTTTTGGTGCCAAATTTCACTATTTAGAGCCAAATTGTCCTTTTTGGGGCCGGATTTCTCTTTTTTATCCCCAAATTTCCCATTTTTAGCTCAAAATTCTCCTTTTTAAGACACAAATTTCCTTTTCTGATCTCAAATTCTCCTTTTTTATTCCCAAATTCTCCCTTCCAGGACCCAAATGCCCATTTTTGGTCCAAATTTCATCCTTTTTCGGGTCGAAAAATCTCCTTTTTTATCCCCAAATTCTCCCTTTCTGGACCCAAACTTCTCTTTTTTCAAGCCCACATTTCCAGTTTTGCTCCAAATTTTCCAGTTTTGGACCCAAAATTCTCAGCTGAGTGCCAAAATCTCCCTTTTTTTCATCCCAAATTCTCCTTTTTTCCATCCCAAATTTCCCTTATTTTCCTCCCCCCACCCCAAATTTCCCATTTTACCCGAATTTCTCCTTTTTTAGCTCCAAATTTTGTATTTTTTGGATGCAAATTTCTCCTTTTTGGACCCAAACTGCCAATTTTTGCTCCCAAATTCTCCTTTTTCACTCCCAAATTTCTCCTTTTTTAGTCCCCAAATTCACAACTGTAGGTCAAAATTCTCCTTTTTTGTTCCCAAATTTGGCTTTTTCACCCAAATTTCCCATCTGGGTGACAAAATTTCCATTTTCACTCCCATAATCTCCCTTCCAGGACCCAAATTATTTCTTTTTAGCCCCAAATTTCACATTTTATGATTTTGGACCCAAATTTCGCTTTCGGATCTCAAATTCTCCTTTTTATTCTCAAATTCTTCCTTCCAGCACCCAAATTCTTATTTTTGGTCCAAATTCTCCTTTTGAGGGACAAAATTCTCCTATTTTAGCTCCAAATTCTCCCTTTCTGGACCCCAAATTTTCTCTTTTTTATGCCCAAATTTCCCATTTTTTGCTCCATAATTTTGGACCAAAATTCTCAGCTGAGTGCTAAAATTTCACTTTTTATATCCCAAATTCTCCTTTTTTCATCCCAAATGTTCTCTTTTTTCATCCCAAATTTCCCTTTTCCTTCCCAATGTCCCCCTTTGGATCCCATTCAATGCCCTGCCTTATCCCGGACTCCATTTCCCATCAGCACCTCGCCCACTTCCGCTACAAACCCCGCCCATTTCCAGTTTCTTCTCAGGCCACTTCCGCTCCTGCGTCCCGCTGCTGCCGCCGTGCTCCTGCACTTCTCCTTTTAACCCCAAATTTCCCTTTTTCTCTCCCAAATTCTTTCTTTTCAGCTCCTAAATTCCCAATTTTTACTCCCAAATTCCTCCCCTTTTACACCCAAATTCCCATTTTACACCCAAATTCTGCTTTTTGCACCCAAAATCTCCTTTATCACACCCAAATTTCTCTTGGTGGCTCCAAAGTCCCCCTTTTGAATCCCAAATTTTCTTTTATACACCCAAATTCTCCCTGTGAAATTGAGAAATTGAGAATTATGAATTAAATATTAAGAAATATTTTGATTGAAAAATGGACTGACAAAACTTTAGTGGCAGCTATAATTTATGCTGCTTGCAAAAGAGGAAGAACAACCAAGCTGCAGGATGAAGTTGGTGGATTAAAACAGAAGAACAAAGACCCACAGGATGGGGAGGTCCCTGGGAAGGGAAAACTGATACCAAAGTCAGGAAAATGACCAAAGGACTAAAAAGAGAGAATGCGCAAGAATACAAGGTGAAAAGTTCAAACTGTCCCCATCTACCAGCTCAGGAGAACACCTGTCCTAAGGACATCCTGTCTTATGGTGGAAAACTGGGACATCAAATATGTTAAGTACCTCAAACCTTTCCTCATCTTTATTTACTATATTCCCTACTGCATCCAATAAAGAGCTGAGGTTCTCCTTGTCCCTGCTTTTGTTATTAATTTCTTTTTAAAGACATTTTTCATTCTTTTTCACAGAAATTGCCAGGTTAAGCTGTAATGGAGCTTTCACCTCCTCTAATTTTCTTTCTGCATGATGTAACAACATCCTTAAACACTTCCTGAGTTGCCTTCCCCTCTGTCCAAAGGTGATGCACTTTCCTTTTTCTCTGCCTTCCTGCAAAAGCTCCTTGCCCAGCCAGGCCAGTCATTTTCCTCACTAGCTCACTTTTGGCACACAGGGACTGGCTGCTCCTGCTCCTTCAAAATTTCTTCCTTCAAGTGTGTCCATTCCATCCTTTCTGGATCCCTTTGTTCTTAAGGACTGTTCCCCTTAAAAAATCAGTATCCTGATTTGGTACTCTCCAAATCTGCATCCTGAGTAGGCCAAAGTCTACTCTCCATAATTCCAGTGTAGAGGTTTTGTTGATGCCCCTCCTTCTTTCACAGAATATTGAAAACTTGATTATTTCATGGTCACTGTACCCCAGGCAGTCTCTGACCCCCACATCTCCCACCAGCCCTTCTCTGTTTGGGAACAGCAGGAGACAGAGCTTTCCTTGGAGTGGGAGTGTTACCAACAATTGGGTAAAATAAAAACTCCTTAACACCAATGCAGCATTAAAAAGCAGCATTCTTTATTTGGCTGGATGCACGGGGGGACAGCTCCTCCCAAATCCGTGCATGCTGAGTACAGGAAAGTTTCTGTTTATATTCTGCATTTTGCAAACTTATTCATTGACTGTCCCAGACTAAACACACATATGATAATCATTTCCCCAAAATCATTAACATATTTCCCCTCCCCTTTACCCATGGGTTCTTCTCTCCTGGGGTCTCTCTGGTGGTCCCTGGTGCTCCTGGACCCCAATGTTCCAGTCAGCCTGGCTGGGCTGGCAGGACACTGAGGCTGGGGAACTTCCAGGTCCCCTTCTTACCCAACAGGCACTGAGTGGTTTCCAGAGGCCAGTGGATTTGGAGAACAAGCATTGTGTCAGCTCACCTGGGGTGGGCAATTTGTCATCTGGAAACATGAGGTCACAGAGTGGGCTGTGACATCACAGGGCAGAGGTGTGACATCATAAAGCAATGACATCACAGAAACAGCTGTGACATCACATGGTGGAGATGTGACATCATAGAGCAGACAGTGACATCATAGAGCAGGCTGTGACATCCCAGGAGTATTCTGTGACATCCCAGCAGGGCTGTGTGAGGTCACTGGGTTGGTCACTCTGCCCCAGCCCCCCTCACAGTTTCCCCAGACAAGTCCAATGCTGTTCATGCCCAGCAGGGTCCCCTGTCCCCCAGTATCCCCCTGCTCCATCTGGAGCCACAGCCTCCCCCAAGGATGTTCCACAAATCAACCCCAGAGCCTGACACAGGGACAAGGGGCCAGGGCTGTGTGACCAGGACATCAAGGACAGGGATTATCCAGGTCACTGGGGCCTGGTTTGGGTTCCCCAGGGCAGGAAAGATGTCTGGCAGCTGGAGCAGGGTGAGGGAAGGGCCTCCAAGGTGGGGCTGGAGCCCTTGGGCTGTGAGGAGAGGCTGAGGGAGCTGGGCTTGTCCAGCCCGGAGCAGGGAAGGCTGAGGGGCTCCTCATCCCAGCCTGGCAGTGCCAGCCAGGAGGGGATGGAGAACACAGAGCCAGGCTCTTCACTGGGGGGCCTGGGGGAGACAAAACACAATGGGTGGAAGGGGAATGAGGGGAGATCAGACAGGACATGTGGAAAACCTTTGTTCCCATGGGCTCAGACAGGTTCTGAGATGCTGCCCCCTCCCTGTCCTTTGGGATTTTCTGATTCAGACCAAATCAAACCTTGAACCACTCGGTCTGACCCAGCTTCTGACAGGTTGGGCTGCAGACTTGCTGAGGTCCCTTCCAACCTCAGCTCCCTGATGATCCCAGGACGATGCTGCTCCCAATTTTGGAATGGGCAGGAGCAGATGTTTATGGGACAGGAGCCCTCTGGGGCTGTAGGGACCTGACACTTGCAAGGTGCACCAGCACATCTCATTAGCTGGGGCATTGGAGTACTTCAGGAAATGTCCAAGTTTTCCCACCAGGAGAGAACAGAAATTTCCTGGATGTGTACTGATGGCAGGAGAAGAAATACTGCTCTTCCCCTCTACCTGTGTTACCACTATCCTGTCTGTTATTTCATGTCCCTCTTCATTTGGGTGTTTCCACCTCTCCTGTTTAATGGCCATGTCTAAGGACATCTCTTCACTAGACCAGCTGGTTCTATGGCCTTCCCATTGCTCCCAGATGTCCTCCTCCCATTGTTCTCTGGCCATTCCACATTAGTCAACATTTTAATTGTGTTTACATCTATTATAGAATCTCCCTTTCTAATGTCATTGTCTAAAACTGTTCCTGTATGGAAATCCCTTGTGTCATGGTGGACACATCAGACACTGCTTTGACACTGCACAGAGCTGAGGGAAGAATTGTGATGCTCATTAAATTATATCATTGCTGCTTTTTTATGTTGGCCATGAAGAGAAACCTTTCTGTGCCTCTGAGTGTCAGCAGTTCCTGACCCCCAAAGGACACAAACCTGATGAGTTGTGGTGCCCACTGCAGGGGTGGCACTTGCACCTCCCTCCATCCCCACAGCAGAGCTCCCTTGTCCCAGAAAGTCCCTGGCAATGCAGGGATGAAGGAAACAGGCCAGGCTCTGGGGATCAGGGGCAGGGCACGGCCAGGGATTTGGGGTGGTTGTGAGCCCAGGGCAGGAGCCAGCCCTTGGCCTTGGTGAACCTCATCCAATTGTCCTGGGCCCAGGGCTCCAGCCTGTGCAGATCCCTCTGCAGAGCTCCCTGCCCTGCAGCACAGCCACACTCCCAGCCAGCCTGGGCTCACCTGGACACTGACTGAGGGTGCCCTCGATGGCCTGGTCCAGATCAGAAATAAAGAGATTGAACTGCCCTGGCCCCAGTCCTGAGCCCTGGGGACACCCCTGGATGTGGCTCCATTGCCCAGCACTCCTTGGGCTGCACTTCTGTTTTTCATGGAGCTGTGCCTGCCTTTGGGTTTGTTTGCTGACAATAAATGAACATCCCTCTGTGTCCTTGGGCAGCTCCTTCTCCAAGGAAAGCAGGTGGGAGTTGGAGCCAAGGAGCTGAAAGCTGCAGGCACAGCCTGGGTGGAGGAAGCTCAGATTTGCACAAGGCTGCTCTGAGTGCCAGGGGCTGGATGAGGGAATTGGTGGGGTGGGGGTAGGGACAGAGTCTGACTGATTGTCAGTCGTAAAGGGTCTTGGTTTTCATATCTATTCAGCCTGCATTAGGAGGTGCTCAGGATCAATATCAACTGGAGATTGCTGATATCAATCTACAAATAGGAAAACAAAACTAAATAGGACAAAAAATACCCTGCATTAAAAAAAAATTACAGTATATTGTCTTTGAATACACTTCTGAAATTTGTATAATTAACCACAGAAAAATTAAAGACTGAAAATGAAATTATTCCCAGGGGTTCCCTGGTTAGGGTGTTTTGAAATATTAATGAGCCTTTGTCACTGAATTCCTGAACTGAAGAGCTGAAGACTGAACTGGAGAACTGAAATCCATCAGGGAACCTCCAAGTTGCTGAGGATCTGTTGCTGCCAGACCAGGAACAGCAAATACAGCAACACACACACGACTTCTTTAAGACAGCAAGACGAAGCAGTTTATTGAAAGGCCACCACACTTACATAGGAGAGTTCGTGCAATACAAAATAGAAAAGGCTCATTGGTCCAAGCAGGCAACACCTCTTTGAAAACATGCTTTCTGCAAAACATCACGTAGCACTCACATGGCTCTGTGATCAACAACAGGTGCCAGTCTGTGTTATGGAATTCTTTCTCTTCTTGTTTATCTTTGAGAAAATCTACCAGCCTGGGAAAAAAACTGAGCTGAAAGTGAGAAAGCTCCCAGCCTGGGAAAATCCAAAGTGGAATTTTTCCTGAGCCATCAGCAGTGTCCACAAGGATCCTGCTCAGCAGAGCAGGAATGAAAAGATCCCAGGGGTTTCCAGGCTGCTCCAGAGCTGTGAGCTCACGGGCAGGCACAGGGGCTCCATGGGCACATCTGAGGGGTCTCTGGGCTCCTAAAGATCTCTTTGGTCACACTCAGTCACAGGGGCTCCATGGGGACACCCCAGGGGTCCTTAATCTCCCTAAGGGCCATGAGGTGACAGTCACAGGGCTCCACAGTGACAACAGAGGGGTCTCTATGCTGCCAAGGAGCCAATTTGTCACAGGCAGTGGCAGGAGTCCAGTGGGGACATCCCTGTGCTCCTAAAGAACAGTGAGGTCACCGACACTCACAGGGGCTCCAGGGTGACATCCCAGGAGTCCCCAGGCTGCCACAGAGCCAGGATGTCACCAACACTCACAGGGGCTCCAGGGTGACATCCCAGGAGTCCCCAGGCTGCCACAGAGCCGGGATGTCACCGACACTCACAGGGGCTCCCAGAGTGGGAGCTTCAGGCACAGTTCATTAGAGAAGCTCCTGTTGGGTCACGAGGTGCAGAAAGGATCCCCCAACACCCCAATTACACCCCCAAGCTCTCCCAAACCAGGACCCCCAGGATTTCTAAACTCCTTCTGTGAGAGGAGCCTGGGAGTGCCTGGATCCAATCCCAACCCCAGACTTTGTCAAGGATTTATGTGTAAAGGATTTTACAGGTGGAATTGAAACTTTGTACAACTTTGTCCCTCAACATTAGAGATGGCAAACCAGAAGTGTTTATATACATACAGATATGAGTGATTATGATCATGATTAGACAGAAAGGTCTTAATCACAATTATTTACTCCACAGTACAGGAGCTGTAACATCTATTTTAATATAGTGCTCTAGGAAGCAATTCTGAAGCAATTGTATCAAAGCAGAACTAAATAGAGATGGGTGTCACTCCCCCAGAACAACGACCCAGGGCAAATCTCTTCAGCTCAGCCTCAAGCAGTGACCCTGAGGGGTGTCTCCCCTCCAGGGAGAATCTCCACACCCCCCCAAGAAGGGAAATGTCAGGAGATGCTGCCACTAAAATTTGGGACGGGGCTTTTCTAGTCTGAAGTGCTGCCCTGTCAGTCAGATGTGCCCAGGCAGGGCCAGCTCAGCAGCTCTGCAGAAGCTCTCAGTGGTGTCTCTTGGTTGTTCCTTTCTCTGGGGATTTTACCAGCTCTGCCACAGCTTCAGCTCCCTCTCAGGATGTTGAGCTTTGGGATGGAGGAGTCAGGCTGGTTTCAGCATTATTCACCCCAAAAGCAGCACAAACCCCTCTTCATTTCCCCCTGAGGGCTTTGCAAACAGGGCCTTGCTGGAGCTGTTTGAGCCCAGGACTGCAGGAGCCAAAGGCTGTGAGCAGGGAACTGCAATGCTGAGCGAGGCCTGGGCTGGTTGGAGGAAGCAGAAAGGCCAAGGCCTGAGCCCAGGCCCTGCACAGCAGGGCCTGTCCCTCCCAGTTGGTTCGGGCTGTTTGTGGGCAGTGGGATGTGAGGGGCAGCAAGGACAGAGCTCAAACTTCACAGGATTTAACTTATACCTTAACCTTCACTTACACTTTCAACTTCACCATTTAGCAAAAGAACAACATTTAACAGTATTTAACCTAAATTACAACCTATGACTTAGCAACTGAACAGAGGAGTAACACTTGACACTATTTAACTTAGCTTATAACTTGTATGAAACGTAACAACTTAGCAAGAGAACAACTCTTAGCAGCATGTAACTCAGCTTATACCTCATGACTTAGCCTTACTTACAGCGTGACTGACTCATATCCAAGGCACTCAAACCCCTCGAGAGCAGCATTGCTGCCACACATTCGTGTGTGCACACAGACAGAGTCAGTGCCAGGGCCTGTGAGGAATTCCCCTGGAGGGCAGGGAAATGCTCACTCCGGATGCTTTGGCATCTCCCCAGCAGCTGAAGGGCTGAGCCTGGAGCAGTGGGGATGGGCCCAGGCTCCGTCGTTATTTGGGGATGCTCTAATGGTCAATCCGAAGATTGCCTGATCTGCCTCACATTCATCGTCAGAGACCGAGAGCCTTGAGACCCCTGGACCCTACCTCTCACTCTGGGCAGGAGCCACCGAGTCTGGCCAAGGCAGATGCTTGCCAATGGACTGTGTACAGTTGTGCTTGCCAGTGCTGCTTCAATGGTACACTGCTCTCCAGCTGAGTACTGGTTGTAGTGTTCTGTCCTGCTCCTGAACACAGTATCTCCCCACCTTTTGGCCAGCGGTCACTCGCCTTGAAATGAACTATAAAATTATTACTCTCCGAAGAGACCTTTGAGACTTCTTTCTCCCCATGGATGGAAGACATCGCCGGATGATCCGAGGATGTCCCATCTGTTGGTAGCTATTCCCCCTATTCTCTCTCTTTCTCGCTCTCTCTACTTCGTCATCTTTATCTCTCTCCCTCTCACCATTACCCCAAAATGGAATTGTTGGCCCTCAATAAATTGCTTTGCTGCTTGCTGCTGAACAAAACCTTAGTCTCTTGCTGTTGTCCTTTGCACTCCTGGTTCAACGAACCATCATGATCCCCACTCAGGTTGTGCAGACCGTGACATTAAATGGCGTAATCGGACAGGTTTTCCGTCAGACAGAAGGGTTGCTGGTTGTGTGTAGTCTGTAACACACGCCTAGGTGAAAAAGCATCCCTACACTTGTTTGAGGGCTCTGTCTTCAGAAATTCACAAAAGACCTCTTGGTGCAAAAGGAATGACTGTGTCAGTCTCCTTCTCTATTCTTGTTCGAGTGCAATACTAACTCCCTGCCAAAATAAGTGGCGAGGGTTCTGCACAGGTATGAGTATTTGTGTTGTCTATTGACCTTCCTCGAAGCCAGGAAGGGTGCTGCACAAACTATTCCACTCAGGGTGAGGGTTTACTCTGTGCAAGTTTTGAGTGTTATATTGACCTTCCTTGAAGTCAGGAAGGGAGCTGTGCAGTCATGGTATTCCCCTCAGAGCGAGGGGTGACTGTGCAAGTTTTGTTGTTGTTGTTGTTTGTCTGCTTGGGGCCGTGAAGAGACATGCTGTTTTTGTAACTAAGGTTGTGGAAGATACAATTTCTCCAAAGCCAGCTTCCTCTGGCCCTTGGAATTTGCTGTAATAGATAAGATATCCTAGATACCAAGGCTGAGCCAGATGCCTTAGGAATTTGGTTACTCTCCTAACACTTCGGAAGATAATTGGTTAGAAATTAGGATGTTCAATTGGTCAGTTTCTGTTCTTTGTACAAACTTCTATTGGTTGTAGTTGGATCCTTCTTGAACCTATAAATATAGGTGTCTGCCCTTTGTTCTGAGAGAATCCTGCCTGACCCCCTTTCGCATGAAATAAACTCGTGTGGAAATCGTCAAGCGTGGCCTCCGGTCTTTCTCTGCTGATGAAATATATGGGTTTCTGAGAGATAGCTACATGTTAGCACTCTCCGGTCCCGTTGAAACCCACCAGGGACCGAAAAAGAGAAAGAAACCCCTGTATTTGTGGCGCCTCGAACAGTGCCTGAAGACTGGGTTTTCGCACTGATGAACGGCAGTTCTCTGAACTCGTCCGTCTTCAAGTCGTCATCACTCTTCAGAAACTGCTTTTTGTTGTAAAAAAAGCAGCATCTCCTGAAGGAACGTCGGACAACCTCAGAAATCCGGAGCTGAGACCCGATTGCATCAGCACGAACCAGCAGCTCGACCCTGTTAACTGAGGAATTTGTGAGTTTTCTCAGTCTACCCTTTCTAACACCCGCGCGGGAATCTCTGGGTCACTTTGAGGGATTTTTGTTTTGTTTGATTTTTTTTTCTCTTTTTTCTGCTGGTTTGCAAAAAATATGGGAAACAAACTCACAACTCCCAAGCTTTCCCATATTGAGAAAGATCTCTTCCTAAAAATCTCTAATCTGCTTTCTTCTAACAATTTCACTTTCTCAAAAGGGCACCTTTCTAAATCTAACCTACAACACTTCATTAAGTGGCTTTCTACTGAATTTCCTCACTGTAGCTTTGAAACTATAACTTCACCCTCTTTCCTAGACGGTGTTGGTACTCAGATCTATTTCTTACAAACTAAAGGCAACTTTCGTGTTTCTTCTTTTATTCCTTTATTTCAACATATAGTATATGCAGTTAAAAATCAAATTCCTTCCACCCAAAATGATCCCACTCTGCCCCACCCAGTTTCTCCCTCCCCCATCCCTTCCCCCCCAAGTCCTGACCATAAGAATTCCCTTTCCCCCTCCATTCCCACCCCTGAAATCACCCCTCCCCCAGTACAGCCAGCTCCAACAGCCCTCTCAGCCCCTCCTGCCTCTCCCCCCCCTCCCCCAGCAGCTGCACAGACATCCTCTACTCCCCCAAATTCCACAAACCTCCCTTCCCCCTCCTCAGTACATGCATCCCCTCTTCCTGCTCTCCCCGTCCCCACCCAGATCTCTGCCCCCTTATCAGTACCCGCTCCCCCTCCTCCTCCTCCCCCCGCCCTCATCCACCCCTCTGCACCCTCCGCAATGCCCGCACCCCCACACGCCCCCTCCCCCTCTCCCCCCGTACCCCCTGCGCCGTCCCTCTCCGCCCTGCCAGCCCCAGTTCCGTACACCCCTCCCTCCGCACCCGCCGCAGCTCCCGTCCCCGTCCCCACCCCCTCGGTAACCCCCCCCCCTCGCCGCCGCCGCGTCGGTGCCTCAACCGCCCCTCCCAGCCTCTGCGCCGCCACAATCGCGTCCCCCCGTGCCGGCCACGACCGCGTTCCCTCGCGTACACCCCGCCGTTCAACCCGCCGCGGCCATTGCTGAGACACACGCATGCGCAGTTCCACCCGCCCACCCTGTGACGTCATCTCCCCACAACCACCCCCATCCCTACCTTCTGCAGCCCCCGCAGCCGTTTGCGACACCCCCTTATCCCCCTTCCCAACCCACGAGTGCCTTTTACCCCCCCCACCAAGCCCCTCTATGCCCCCCGAACCAAACCGCAAACCCCCCCGCTCTCTCTGCATCGCACAGCGCTGTAGCCCCTCCCCCGCACATGCGCAGTCCAGCCCTCCAAGCCTGCCCGGGGAATCCGCTGGGTCCTAGCTCCCCTCCCCAGGCAGCGCCACCTACAGCTCAGACCCTGTCACATCACCAACCTTGCCCACCAACCACACACCACCCCACCGCCCCCGCCCTCGACCAAATGATACAATTCTCTACGAGCCATGAACATTGCTGCCAGCAAACCATTTCATATTCAGAATATACCGATTCTGAAACAAATTCCTTTAATGCAGATATACCAGATCCATGGACTGCTGTCCAACTTCAAGCTGCAAATTCAGATCAGTGGAAAATGGCCCAAAATATTTCTGCTTTTCCAGTTACTTATAAGAAAAGCAGGAATCCTGGAGCTCAAAGAGAAGCAGAGTGGCACAATTTCAACCCAAAATATATTAATGATTTGTCCAAATTGGCTTCAGAACACGGCAGGTCATCCCAAATTTTTAAAAATTCTTTAGATGCCACCTTTTCTGGACATACCCTAATTCCACATGATCTGAAAAACCTATCCAGATGTCTCCTCACATCAGCTGAATTCTTGCTGTGGGAAAGACACTGGAAAAAACATTTACTACTATTAGTTGATAAATATGACAAAATTCCAAATGGCAGAAAATACACCATTCAACAGCTTGCTGGTGAAGGTGACTTTGCGAAACCTTCAAAACAAATTAACACACTTCCTGAAGAGGTTCTGCAAGAAATAGCTAATGCAGCAAATACCTCATTCCTTCTAACCCCTGATGATTCAAAACCTACCTTGCATTTCTCTACTATAAAACAAGGTGTGGATGAGAGTTTCATAAAATTTGTAGACAGACTTAAAGATACCCTGGAAAAACAGATTGATAGTTCTGAGGCACAAACAGAATTACTCCGAAAGCTTGCCATGTGCAATGCAAATGCAAAATGCAAATCTATTTTAAGAGCTCTACCCACAGACACTGAGCCAACCATTGAACAAATGGTGGAAAGCTGCACAAAACACACATCCACTGAAAACACAGTAGCCCTGGCAGTTTCTAAAGGGATTTCACAGGGAGTCTCAGATGTTTTTGCAGTGGTGAATTCCAAACAAAATGCTCGCTGTTTTTACTGTGGAGAAATTGGACACTTTATAAAAGACTGTCCAGAAAAATTAGCTTCCTCAAACTTCAGTAATAATTTCCAAAAACCACAGAAACAACAAAAAAACCGACAGTATCAAAAAAAACTCCTCCAGGAGCGCGGTAGCAGCCCCGCGCTTCGACAACAAATCAAAAGCTGCTTTCCACCCCAACCCTCCTGTGAAAACCGGGGGACACTTCAGCCCACCGACACAGGGGATTCCAGACTACACCAAGCAGATCCAACATACGGAGCGTTACAGATGGGAACCAGGCGCCAACTGGTAAACAATTTATCTTTGAACTTTACAGATAAGAACTTTTACCGTGTTCCCACAGGAAAGCGAGGACCAGCCGATGGTCCCTGGAACATTTTGATTCTAGGTGACACCTTCCATGGCCCATCACAGATTTTTGTTTTGCCTGAAATTCAGTTTGTTTCGCCTGGACAAGAAATCTTTGTTCAACTTAAATGTGTAGACATTCCCTTCTATCTCCCACAGAAAACTCCAGTTGCACAAGCTTTCCTGCTGCCAAAAAACTACGTAGAGCAGATTCCACTCAACCCCACAATTTTGTGGACGCAAATCATGGGAACAAACAAGCCCATGCTTGAATGCAACCTTTTCTGCAAGGGAGAAAGAATCAGCCGACCAGGAATGCTGGACACAGGTGCTGATGTGACCATCATCGCCCACTCGGAGTGGCCAGTCAGTTGGCCACTGCAACCAGTGGCAGGTATAATCTCAGGCATTGGTGGTGTCGCTGAGTCCATGCAGAGCAAGCACAATGTCATCATCGAAGGCCCTGAAGGCAAGTTGGCCACCATCCGCCCCTTCGTAGTAAAAGCCCCCATCACCATATGGGGTAGAGATGCCCTATCCCAATGGGGTGCCTCTCTCGAAGTTCATGACCAGGATTTTTAGCTGGGACCATTGTTGAATGCGCGTGTCCCGAGACTCCACCCCTCACCTGGAAAAGTGATCAGCCTGTTTGGACAGAACAATGGTCCCTTTCTAAGGTCAAATTACGCGCATTGCACACCCTGGTAGAAGAACAACTTGCCAAAGGCCACATCACTGAGACCACAAGCCCTTGGAACTCTCCAGTCTTTGTTCTGCGAAAACCTGGGACCAACAGGTGGAGACTTCTGCATGACCTCCGCAAGATAAATAATATCCTCGAAGAAATGGGTCCCCTTCAGCCTGGCCTGCCCTCACCATTGATGCTGCCTCGAGATTGGACTCTTGTTGTCATTGACATCAAGGACTGTTTCTTTAGCATTCCTCTGCACCCTCAAGATGCACCGCGTTTCGCCTTCTCTGTTCCCTCTCTTAACAGAGAAGCTCCTCTCAAAAGATACCACTGGCTTTTCCTCCCTCAAGGACTCAAAAACTCTCCCACCATATGCCAATGGTACGTGGCTCACGTCCTCTCTCCTGTCCGAAAAGAATTCCCAGACGCAATCATTTACCACTACATGGACGACATCCTAGTTTGTGCATCAGACAAGAAGTACCTGGACAAAGCAGTCACTTCCACCATCGAAACCATCCAAAATGCAGGATTTGAAATTCGAGAAGACAAAGTACAATACACCAGCCCGTGGAAATACCTTGGACTCCAGATTCGAGAAAGAACTATCGTTCCCCAGCAGCTCTCCATTAGAGATGACCCAAAAACCCTGAGAGACCTACACAGCCTGTGCGAATCCATCAACTGGATACGTCCCCTTCTGGGAATCACAACTGAAGACCTCGCTCCCCTCTTCAACCTCCTCCGTGGTGATGACGACCTGGACTCTCCACGCACCATCACCCCTGAAGCCAGAGAAGCCATCACCAAAGTCCAAGAAGCCCTGTCCTCACGTCAAGCCCATCGCTATGAGCCCAGCCTGCCTTTCCAGTTTGTCATCCTGGGAAAGGCCCCTCGATTCCATGGACTGATTTTTCAATGGGACTCTCAACTCACAGACCCTCTATTGATCCTTGAATGGGTTTTCACAAGCAACCAGCCCACAAAAACAATCACCACATTTCAAGAAATCATGTCACATCTGATCAGAAAAGCCAGAACTCGCCTTCACTCCCTTGCGGGGTGTGAGTTCACCTGCATTTATCTGCCACTCACCACTGGAGATCTGGAGCACTTGCTCCAAACCAATGAAAGTCTCCAATTTGCTTTAGATAGTTACACAGGTCAAATTTCCATCCATTTACCAAAACATAAACTTTTCAATCGAAATGCAGTTTTTCATTTAGTCCCAGAGTTAGTCCAAAGCAGAGCACCCCTCAAAGCCTTGACAGTTTTCACAGATGGCTCAGGTTCCTCTCACAAATCAGTAATGACTTGGAAAGACCCCAAAACCCAGAAATGGGAATCTGATGTCCAAATAGTAGACGGGTCCCCACAAATTGCTGAGCTAGCAGCTGTTGTCAGAGCCTTTGAGAAATTCAAAGATGAACCCTTTAATCTGGTCACAGATTCTGCCTATGTTGCGGGTATAGCCATGAGGGCAGAACATGCTTTCATCAAAGAAGTTTCCAATCCCAAATTATACCAATTGATTTCTGAATTAACTCAATTGATTTCTAGCAGGAAACAACCCTACCATATTGTGCATGTGAGATCACACACTGATCTCCCCGGTTTCATCACAGAAGGAAACCGGAAAGCGGATGCACTGGCCATGCCAGCTCAATCTGCAAATGTTCCTGACATCTTTGCCCAGGCAAAGCTGTCACATGCATTCTTTCACCAAAATGTACCTGCTCTCATCAGGATGTTCAAAATCTCAAAAGATCAGGCAAAAGCTATTGTGGCAACATGCCCAAATTGCCAAAATTACCAAATACCTTCTATGGGTACAGGAGTCAACCCCCGAGGACTGAACAGCTGCCAACTGTGGCAGACTGATGTTACCCATTTCCCATCCTTTGGAAAGTCAAAATATGTGCACGTGTCAGTTGACACATTTTCAGGAGCAGTTTTTGCATCAGCTCATGCAGGGGAAAAGGCCACTCATGTTATCAAGCATTTCCTCCTTGCATTTGCTACTCTAGGGGTTCCAAAAAAGATAAAAACTGATAATGGGCCCGCTTACAAATCCCAAGAACTAAAAAGGTTCCTCAATGAATGGGGAATTGAATTCCAGAAAACCCCACAGGACAATCCATTGTAGAAAGAACCCACCAAACTCTCAAAAGAGTCCTCAACCAGCAGCACAGAGACACAGTAATTTTGTCTCCGGTTGAAAGACTCTGCAAAGCTCTCTACGTCATCAATTTCCTCAATTGCTCAGCGTCGGAACCTGATCCTCCTATCCTCCGACACTTTGCAAACTCAACCCAAGCTAAGCTCACAGAAAAACCACCAGTGTTGGTAAAAGACCCAGAAACACACCAAGTTTCTGGACCTTTTCAATTGATCACCTGGGGACGGGGATACGCATGTGTGTCCCTACCTTCAGGCCCCAGGTGGTTCCCAGGGAAAAATGTAAAACCATACTTAGGTACTGAAAAAATCACACCAAAAAATTCCAACAAAAGCTCTCCTGAGTCAAACACCAAACCTCCTCAAAACCAGACCAGCTCGGCCTGGAGAAGGAGACGTCGCAAAGTTCCCACACAACAGAAAATCAACCGTCCTGTCACACGACAGCAAACGAAACAAAAAGCTAAACAGCCTTCTGTTGTTTCAGCCAAATCGTAGGCCAGACTTAACCTGGCAACAGAACAGATGTTTAGACGCTGTTAACCCTGATGAAAACCCCATTGCTTCCTCTTTATAACCCTTAGCAAACCCCTAACCCTATACCTGCTCCCCTTTCCTTAAAGTCAAGAAAAAGGGGGGAGGAGATAGGGACGATAAAACCCTATTCCTCCTCTCCCAATTTAAAAAGTTAACAAATTTTGCTTGTGTTCCTATCAGAAGCCACACCCTTGTCCAGAGATGAAAAACATCTTCGTTGGTGTTGCCCTCACTGCTGCCTGGATGCTTCTCACTGCACCGCATGCCTGCGGTTGGATCGCCCCACAGCCCAACCAAAATGTCTGGGTGACTTTAGCAAAGACGCTAAAACAAGATAATCTGTGTTTATCCATGGGCAACCTTGATAACCCACTTTCCACCTGTCTAGTAGGAATTCCTTTGGTAGCAGATGATTGGCCCGTTTATAACTCAGAACTCCTTCGCACCACAGGTAAGAGACCCAATCCAGTGGACAATTGGGATGAGTGGACAAAAATGCTGCCAAATGCGCAGGAGGAGCCCCAAGAATTGGATTTGCTGGGGTCCTCCAGGGCAACATTTTGTATCAAATTTTACTTTAGACGCCCAAGACAAAATTTTGCCGATTTGGATTTGACAAAAAACACATACCGAAAAGATATCTCCCCCATTAACAAAGCTTACAATTCCCCGGATTGGTGCAATTACACTGCCCACACACTTTCAGAATCTTCTCTCCATCCCAAAACCTTGCCCCGAGGAATGTTTCTTATCTGTGGTGATCGAGTTTGGGCCGGAATTCCCTCCCGCCTTCAGGGAGGACCCTGTAACCTTGGCAGACTTTCTACCCTCACCCCAAACATCACTTTGTTGCACAATTGGAGAAAAGATAGTGAATCAAAACGCGAAAAAAGATCCTACACTGAATATGATGAAAGTTGCGACCCTAAATTGTACAATTGGAACAAACCCAAAAGAGTTGCTGTCTCCCTGTTTCTACCCTGGGTAGCAGCAGCAAAAGCCCTTGGCGAAATTGATCATTTGGGGTGCTGGCTTAGTAAGCAGGCCAATGCTACATCTGCTGCCCTGAGTGACCTCTTGAAAGACGAAGAAACCACAAGACATGCCTCTCTGCAAAACCGTGCTGCAATTGATTTCCTGCTGCTCGCCCATGGACATGGCTGCCAAGACTTTGAAGGGATGTGCTGCTTCAACCTCTCATCCCGCTCCACATCCATCCACGCCAACATCCAGAAGCTGCACGAACTCGTAAAGGACGTGAAAAAGGAAACCACCCCCGACTGGGTCCATGATCTTTTTGGTCAATGGGGACTGACGGGATGGGCTGCATCTTTGGTCAAAGGAATTTTGTGGATTTTGATTGTAGTTGTTGTTGTGTTAGTTATGTTTGCATGCTTTGCTCAATGCTTCAAGAAAGTTACCAAAAGCGTCTTTTTAGTAAATACAGAGAGAGGAATTGTGGAAGATACAATTTCTCCAAAGCCAGCTTCCTCTGGCCCTTGGAATTTGCTGTAATAGATAAGATATCCTAGATACCAAGGCTGAGCCAGATGCCTTAGGAATTTGGTTACTCTCCTAACACTTCGGAAGATAATTGGTTAGAAATTAGGATGTTCAATTGGTCAGTTTCTGTTCTTTGTACAAACTTCTATTGGTTGTAGTTGGATCCTTCTTGAACCTATAAATATAGGTGTCTGCCCTTTGTTCTGAGAGAATCCTGCCTGACCCCCTTTCGCATGAAATAAACTCGTGTGGAAATCGTCAAGCGTGGCCTCCGGTCTTTCTCTGCTGATGAAATATATGGGTTTCTGAGAGATAGCTACATGTTAGCACTCTCCGGTCCCATTGAAACCCGCCAGGGACCGAGAAAAAGAGAAAGAAACCCCTGTATAAGGTGGTACCTCCCAAGCAGGGTGGTCTCTTCACCCACTCAGGGAAGAGAGGGGGCTGAACACAGCAAAGGTTGTGTGTGTAACTAAGTGTTGACCTCCCTGGGTGGTTTTATATTCCTCCTCGTAAAATGACTGAAAATCATAGTACAAAAGATAAAGCTGCATTTTACACTCTGTTATCTAAATATAATACCAGACCCCCTCAAGGGGAGGAAGAGTGGGCACACAATAACTGGTTTAATCTAGATAATGTGATTGATAGAATATGTTCTTTGCAACATGAAAGAAAATTCAAATTTGGCCAAAATAAGACCACTCTCTGTTCAGTTTTAGGAGCCTGCCTTACGGCAGCTATAGAAACTCACTCTAGGCGAAGAAGTGAAGAAAAAACAATTATTGACTCTCTACAAAATTTAGTGGAAATTTTGCAAAAACAGTTAGATGAAGAAAGGAATAAGATTCATGTTTTAAGGGATGAAATTAATTTTTAAAAGCCTCCCGAAGACTAGAACATCCCCAAACATTAAAACACACTGACTCACCAATAGAAACAGAGGAGAAGGAAATTAATCAAATAAATCCTCAAAAAGAACTACCTCTGATGAGAAATCGTGGGGAACATTGCTGCCCTAGTTTGAAACCTGTAATTAAACCAGAATTCAATTGTATCAATGATGAGGATTTTGACCCACAAGTAACCACTAAAGAAATCCTGTTCACTGCTACTGAATTGTCAGAACAAGGACATGAGGTTTTCTTAACAACGGGAGACCAACGTAACTCATGGTCCCTAACTCAGCACGCAGCTTACTGGGCATAGGGGCTCAACCCCTTGGAAAGGAAAGACCCTGTAGCTTTAACTGGTACCCCCAACCAACTCCTAGAAAACTTCCACAAAGCTGCCTGCTTGCAAATTATGCTTGAAATAAAATTCACTGCTGGCTATAAATGACCTGTGCAATCACCTGTAAATGTAAAACAATGCCCTCTTCCCTCTGGTGCCAAAGAAGGGATCAAACCAGTTATACAGGATTTGCAAGACCAAGAAACAATAATTAATACTCATTTTCCTTTCAACTCTCCTATATGGCCAGTCCAAAAACCCAAACCTGACAACGTGGCTGTTTATCGATTTATTAATGGTTTTCCTGTGGGAGGAGGCGAAATAGAAGTAGTGGGGGATACTGAACAAAAAAAAAATCTCCCATTTGGAAAGCCTTAATTTTCAAATTACCCCAGAGAAAATTCAAAAACCTTCTCAGAAACTGAAGGCATTGAAGACAACCACCACTGGGACCCTCTCTATTGATGGGGTGGCCCAGAGCTCCTCAGTTAGGAAGTGGTATGACCTTCTCAGGGACAGAAAGAGCTGTAAAATATCTGACAATTCCAGAAACTGAGAGCTTGGCTGGCAGCCAAAGCAAACCTGCCTCAGTAATCACAGTAGCCTCTCCTTTCTCCCCCAAACAAACACCAAATTCGTGGTTTAAGAAAAGAATTATAAGAGACGGGGAGCTAATAGTAGTTTGGAGTGTGCTGAGAGCTGTTTGGGGTGTTTTCAAACCTGAGGTACAGATTGCCTCTCTTGTTTGCATCTACACTGACTCTTGTGCTGTGTTTAAACGAGGTACAGAGTGGCCTCCAGTCAACAGAATTCTAGTCCATGTTACATGCTGAATAGTTCCATCATTTTAACCTCCTGCGTCTTTGTGGCAGATTCTGTTGTGTTTACTTTTCACAGAAGAACGCTGCAGGACATCAAGATTAATTCCTGAATCCCTCATCGAACCTGTATACAGTTATGGCACAAGACCTCCTCAGCTGTGTTCTATACTCTGAAATCCAAAATCAGAATTGTTGGTTTAACTTAATTGTTGTACAATTTTTCTCATAAAATCATGTGTACTAAAAATAATACAAAATACCGGGGATAACTTGATGTTACTGTTGTAACACCTAACACCCAACCACCAGTTATACTGAACCTGGAAATTTTTGAAATTGGACATAGGTAATTAGAAAAAAACAGCCAACAACAATATTGTTTAATTTGGCATAGTTTTTCAAACAAGGCAAATTGTCAATAATTCTTTTAAGTAATGAATAATAAGAGACATAACTGGTGTTGTGGGAAGAGGATTGGGAATTTTGAATAGCATTAATTCAGAAATGCTGATGGATAAATTGGCTATAACATTTCCTTAGCTCTTAGTTGTGTCCAGGCTCAATCATGGATGCAATCAGTTGCATCAATTAAAGAGGAGGCAAGGAAAGCCCTTTTCCTACTGAAATTTGGAGAATAATCTGGGATAGTGCCACTAACTTTGAAAGAGAATTCCAATCCTGGTGGAACCTGGTGAATTTTACCTACGACCCCAGCACAAACACAGCCATAGCCTTTGTACTGACGATACGCAATGCTTCAGTGCATTCAATATTCCCTGTCATTGCACTGGGACTGAATCACGACGGAGCTGTTCTCTATCCTTTGAGCATAGAGAATGGGCCAGTCAAATTGGTGGGAAGTGGCAAACTGTTAATTTGGAAACTTGCATTGTCCAGGAACAACAAGGGTTTTTCTGTGAAAGTAACACAATCAGAGCTCAAGATATTTTGCTTAGACACAGAAGAGAATGATTGCAACTTTGAAAATCATCCAAAGGAAATTTCTTGAAACAGTACTGGTATATGTATTTAGGCAATAGGTGTGCATGCTTAAAAAGTGCTTGTACTAGTTTTTTTCGTTCTTTGTTTTTTTTGTTTTAGTAGTGAGTACAGAAAATTATTCAAATCTTTGTGTCTGTAACTTCACTAAAATTGCAAGGTGTGGTTTTGCTTTTGTAGAACCTGTTATTGATTAAAATTGCTTAATTTTTATTTGTGCTGCATTGTTGAATATTAATTAAAATTGGTTATTCTTGATTGTCTTATATTCTGAATATTAATTTAAAATTGCTTAGTTTAGTCGTATTATATTTTGAATATTTATTAATATTTATTATTTTAGTTGCATTGTATTTTTTACTGAAATTGATTATTTTCTTTGTAATCAGAAATTAATTGTTTCTATGTAATGAAAAACAATTGAATAATTGAAAATTGAATATTTGTTTGTCTTCTTTTTCACTTTTTTCTTTCCCTTATCTTTTTCCTGCTTTTCTATTCTGTCCACCTTCCTGTCTCTGCTTTTTCTGGGATATGCTACCAACTTGGACAAGTGCTGAAGACTTCAGAACAACACCACGAAGGAGCGCTCCTGACACTGATCTTGAGTCACGGGGTGGTGTAAGGGTCAGTGCAAAGATTGCCTGATCTGCCTCACAATCATCATCAGAGACTGAGACCCTGAGACCCTTGAGACCCCTGGACCCCACCTCTCACTTTGGGCAGGAGTTCTGGTCTGGCCAAGGTGGATGCTTGCTAATGGACTGTGTCAGGTGTGTGCTGTACTATCACGGTGCGCTGCGCTCTAGCAGGTGCAGGCTGAACCGTACTTTCTACAGCTGAGCAAAAGGCCTCACACACAATAGTCCATAAATCTTTCCACCTTTTGGCCAGCGGCCACTTGCCTTGAAATGGACTATAAAATTACTACGTTCTGAAGAGACTTTGAGATTTCTTTCTCCCCACGGATGGAAGACATCGCCGGATGATCCGTGGACATCCCATCTGTTGGTAGCTATTCCCCCAATTCTCTCTCTTTCTCTCTCTCCCTGTCTCTCTCTGTCTCTCTCTCCCTCTCTCTCCATCACTACTTCATCATCTTTTTATCTCTCTCCTTCTCACCATTACCCCAAAATGGAATTGTTGGCCCTCAATAAATTGCTTTGCTGCTTGCTGCTGAACAAAACCTTAGTCTCTGCCGTTGTCTTTTGCACCCTGGGGTCAAACAAACCGTCATGGCCCCCGCTCAGGTTGTGCGGACCGTGACAATGCCCCAAGACTGGAAGTATTCAAAGCCAGGTTGGATGGGGCCCTGAGCAATCTTATCTAGTGGAAGGTATCCGTACCCACAGGCAGGCTTTGGAAGTAGACAATCTTTCAGGTTTTTTCCAATTTAAATAATTTTGGGATTCTGTGATTTCACTCTAATTGCCAGATTAAACTTGGGCTTTGTCCCTTCTCATTTGGTCCTTGCATAACCTCACAACAGCCTAAGAGTCCTCCTGTACTGCCTGCCCCTTTCCCCGAAGATGATAAACTCTCCCATTCTCCTACATTCCAGCCAGAGCTCTCTGTGGGACCCATTGGGAGTGGGACCAGTACAGAAAGCAGGGAGTCAGGTATATCTGCCTAGGTCTCATTTCATAGGAACAATACCCAGGAAATAAGTCACTGGCAATTCTTCATTGGTAAGATCACCTCCCAAATGAAGAGGACCATGCCCCATCATCTAAGGTATTAAAAATGGTCCAGTGAAAGTTAAACACCAGAAATTAATGGATAAAGACATCTGCTTCTGCCAATGGCTTTCCTGTAAGACAAAGCCAGCTTCCACATGCCTCTGGTTTTCTCCCCTCCCAAGCAGTTCTACCTCCAAACAAGACTGCTACACAGCATCACCAGGAAGGGCATTACTTCTGGCACCTCCCTTCATGATGCCCAAAGGCTTCATTGCCTAAATTCAGCACACAGAACCTAATGGAGGCCAGCTAAATGACATGGAAAACACCAAAAGTAAAGCTATGTAGAATCACCCCTTTCTGATTTGCAGCAAAACCACTGCAGATGGAATGACCGTGGCAAAGCAATATTCCTGCAGCCTGGGGGAGCCCTGGATGTGCAGGATTCACCTTCTGCCTTGGAGTGCTGCTTGGAGCATGGGAAACGAGCTGGGGCTGATCCTGGAACAGAGGAGGCCAGTGGCAGTCATTCATTGCCGAGTGCAAAGAGCTGTTACAAAATGACTTTGTGAAGAGGGAAAACCAACACAGCTGCACTTGAACAGCTCCCGGCCCTAGTGATGTTTCAGCAGACAGGAACTGAACTCCTTATCACCCTTCTGCTGGTTTCATCAAATGAATCCAGTGGAACTCCCAGCTTCCTAGGGTCATTAGCAGCCAGAAAATGAAAACAGAGACCTCAGGCCTGTGCGTGAATCATAATGCACATCCTTGTGCTACTGATTCCATCTCTCCCCACTTTTCTAAGTTCTTGATGGCAAGTTCTCTCAGGTTAGACAGCTCCCAAGCAGTGCTCCTCTGTTTTTCTACACAATGAACACAAGTGAAATGACATATCCTAAATCTGTGCTCCCCTGTTGTCAAACTTGCTACCTCAAATATTACTGGGTGAGGCAAGGAGCTCCAAGAGAAGATTTATTGTAAAAAGAAGCTTTAGTTCTATCCCTGAGAAACATTTCAGCCATACAGCATGCTTTCAGGTGTCTGAACACACCATAAGCTTCAAAGTCCAAATCAACAACCCCAAGCAAGGGGTTCACAGAGTGTGACAAACGCAGAACAGCCTCCAGAGCTTCTTCTGAGCATACAACACTAACCCAGAGCAAAAGTGCAAGAAGAGCTTGTGTAGGGAGGGACAAGTGCAGCCTCCCCATGCAGGCGGATTCCCTCCCCTGCCTGGCTGCACGGCTGATGTGCAGAAGCCCGGCCTTGGCAATGGAGCTCTGGGCTCCCGGCCGGCTCAGGGGCCTTGGCCCAGGAGCCCCGGCAGAGGCAGCTGAGCAGCGCTGCCCCCAGGGTCACTGCCAGGCAGGAGGACAAGGGGAGGCCCAGCAGGGCTCCGCCTCACTCAGAGGGAAGGTGGGAGCTGGGCCGCTGTCTAGTGGGCACCCACTGGATGGGTTGATTGTCAAGGTGTGCGCTCACCTCACTCACTTTGTTCCTTTTAGCTGATCTGTAACTTCTGATTCCCTTTAGCCAGCTCAGAAGAAGGCAAGGAGTTCATCGAGTGTGGCATGCTCTCTTCACACTCTGCAGCTTCATCTGACTCTGCAACAACAACCCAGCACGGCCGGCAAGGACAGGGACGCGCTGGAGCAGGAGCCCAGGATGGACACGGAGATGCTGCAAGGGCTGGAGCAGTTCTCCTGCAAGGAAAGCCTGAGGCAGCGGGGCTTCTTCTGCCTGGAAAAGAGACTTAGGCTTAGGCTTTACCCAACTGTAGCCTTCCTGTACCTGACAGCAACCTAGAAGAAAGCTGGACAGGGACTTTGCACAAGGGCAACCAGGGACAGCACAAGGGGGAATGGATCCAAACTGAAAGAGAGTAGGTTTAGATTCAAAAAAAGCCTTTCCTGGAACAGGTTGCCCAGACAAGCTGTGCATGCCTCATCCCTGACAGTGGATGAGGCCAGGCTGGATGGAGCTCTGGACAAGCCGCTCTAGTGCAAGGGGTCCCCAGCCACAGCTCACGGGGCTTGCTACAATGGGATCTTTCAGGTCCCTTCCCAGCCAAAGCATGCCATGACTCCATGATTCTGGGATACCTCCCCTCCTCATCCTCTGACACAAAAAGGAATTTGGCACCAAGTTCCACATTGCAGGCGACAGCTTTTGGCAGCCTGCAAGTGTCTTGAAAGAGAATGAAAAGAGATGACAATACTGACACCATTTCTCTTTTCTACTTGAAATTTAAATGCTCCGCTCCTGTCCACACTGGCAAAACTGTCAGAAGAGGCAATTCTTCCCCACAAAATGCTTCATCTCACCCAAAGAAGAAAGTCACAAGACAGCAGTCTTCTTTATTCCTACATTGCTTTATTTGGTTATTTCGCTAAAGGAATTCACTTCGCTTTTTATTTCTTTCTTTGACCGTTTGGTTCCACGGGGCGCGTGGGGCTCCTCCGTTGGGTTCGCGGAGGCCACGGACGAACGGCCGCGCGCTCCGGCGGCTCAGCAGCAGCGGCAGCAGCAGCAGCAGCGGCAGCAGCGCCTTTGTCGATCAGTTTTCTGCTCGACTTTCCGCTCGTTCTCCGTCCCCTTCTCCCTTTCATATCGCTCAACTCCAGTCCCGTCTGTGTTCGCCTCTCCCATCCCGGCCATGCCGCGCCCCGCAAGGCGCCCGTGGGCGAGCCGGCCCCCTGCCCGCCCCTGCCGGGCCCGCCGCTGTGCCGCCCCCGAGGGGCTCTCTCCCTCCCGGCTGTGGCACCTTCTGAAGAGTCTGTGGGAAAGCTCCTCTCTCTGGTGGTGGTGGAGGTGGAGCAGCACCGGCTCTTGGCTCCGCCTGACGCGGCCCCGGCCCCGGCCCCGAGCGAGGCCCCTCCCATGGCTCCCCCCGCAGCAGCCCCGCAGCCGCCCGGCTCCCGCCCCATCGCCGGCAGCTTCCCCTGTCCGAGCCCCGCCGCCCGTCAGCTCGGCCGCCGGCCCCGAGCCGCCGGAGCCCGGGACGGCTCGGGAAGCAGCAGCGCCCGGGGCGGGCGGGTGCCCCGGGCAGAATGGCGAGAGCGCGGTGCCGGCCGCACGGGCAGAGAAACCTCCCCTGGAGCAGCTCTACTGTCTGGGCCCGCTGCTGGGGAGCGGCGGCTGCGGCAGAGTTTACGCCGGAACCCGGCTCGCCGACGGCGCCCCGGTAAGAGACGGGGCCGGCTGGGAGCGGGGAGGGAGGCGGCGGGCAGAGAGCTGAGAGCTGAGCCCGCCGCTCGCCTTGGCTTGCAGGTGGCCATCAAAGCAGTGCTCCGCGATCGCATCTGGGAGTGGGCGCAGCTGGTGAGTGAGCGGGGCCAGCGGGAGCAGCCGGCGGGGCGTGCCGGGCGGGGCTAAGGCCAGGCCTGGCAGGGTGGGAGCCGGGACGCTGCGAGGGGAGCGAGCGTGGAGGGAGCGGGGGCCGCGCAGCGTCCCGGGTCGGGCAGTGCCGAGCTGTGGCGGGGCCGGGCACGGGGGGCCGAAGACGCGGCGCAGCATCGGCCCCGCTGACGGCATCGCGCTCCCCTCGCAGCACGACGGCGCCCTTGTGCCCATGGAGCTGGTGCTGCTCTCCATGGTGTCGTGCCCTGGCTTCCGCGGTGTCGTGCAGCTCCTGGACTGGTTTGAGCTGCCTGATGGCTTTGCGCTGGTCATGGAGCGTCCGGAGCGCTGCCGGGACCTCTGGCACCTGCTGCACGCAGGGGGGTTCCTGCCAGAGCCTGTGGTGCGGGGGGGTGTTCCGCCAGGTGCTGCAGGCCGTGCGGCACTGCACCAGCCGCGGCGTGCTGCACCGCGACATCAAGGCCGAGAACATCCTCGTTGACCTGGCCACCGGCGACGCAAAGCTCATTGACTTTGGGTGCGGCACCATCCTCCAGGACACCTCCTACACCCACATGGCAGGTGAGCCCAAAGCCGAGGCCCAGCCGAGCAGCGAAACTTCTCCCCTTTGGTGGCAAAGGGGGAAGATGGAGGGAGGGAGGGAGGGGGAATCCCTCTTTAGCCGGCTGCAGCCAAGTTGCTTTATGGCGGGGGCAGGGGCTGGCTGTTGTGGAGCTGGCTGGGTGGGCGGGAGCAGCATCGGCCTGATGAGCTGTGGCCGTGTCCCATAGGAACACGGGAGTACTTCCCACCGGAGTGGATCCGCTTTGGCTGCTACCACGGCCAGCCAGCCACCATCTGGACCCTGGGCATCCTCCTGTATCAGCTGGTGTGCAGGCACCTTCCCTTTAAAACCAGAGAGGACATCGTCCGGGGCCAGCTCTTCTTCCCTCCCCGGGTGTCTCAAGGTGGGCATGTGTCTTCAAGGCAAGGGAGCAAGAACGGGTTTGGGACTGGGCAGGTGGCACATAAGTGTCCTGCTCTTGCACCTGGGGAGGAGGTTGATCTCCTGGGCTTAGCTGGAGGAGGGCAGCACGTGTGCTTCTGTGCTGCCCTCCTCCAAAAGGGAGGATGGATGGGAAGCTTTGGGTGAAGCTCCAAGCACTCCTATGTGGCGTGGGCACCATGGAATCTGGGAGAGCGTGGACAGGAGCTGACCAGCGGTTTCTGGTTTCTCCCTGCAGAGTGCCAGCACCTCATCAGGTGGTGTTTATCCATGGACCCTGCAGACAGGCCATGTCTGGAAGACCTTTTAGAGCATCCTTGGCTGCAGCAGCCCCACCTGGCCCAGGAGACAGCAGAGATCCATCCCTCTGCACAGTAGGATCCAGGAGCAGCCCAGCACATACCAGCTGCTGGCGTCTCGTGGCGCTCCAAGAAATGCCCAGAGCGTTTCCCTGCGGCTGCAGCACGGAGCAGAGAGCGTGGCTGAGGAGATGCTTCCATGGGTCCCCGGCGAGTTGTGGAGGGAGCGGCTCAGGGCTCCCTGTCCTATTGGAGAAGTCATGGCACAGGGCAGTGAAGTTACCATGGACTGGAGAAGGGGAAACATCCCCCTGCAGCTCAATGGCATCGTGATGTCCCCACAAGCCGAGGCACAGCTGGTGTGTTCTGCAGTACGACGCAGAGCCAAGCTTCTGCTAAGAAAGACTCCAGGAAACTGAAATGAGTGTGCAGTGGTGGGATGTGTAAATCTAAGTCTCCCTTCAGAAGGGTAAGACGAAGAACTGTATCTTCTGTCCAGACACTTGAGAGTGTGCTTCTCATTTTGTGTGCCTTCTGCAACTTCAACTGCTGCAGATTGGCCCTCACAGTGCAGAAAGCAGCTCTGCAGGTGTAGGTGGGAGAGGGTAGGGAGCTTTTCCCTTCTGGCATCCTCTGAAAGCTCAGAGGCATTGGGGGTGGTGTTTGGCTGGGGGAAGGGATGTTCCAATTGTGGTAGGAATGGAAAAGCTTTAATTCTGGAGTTCCTTCCTGCCTTTTCCTCAGGGGAAATGAGCACTCTTAGTCATGTGCTGGCTTTTGGGGTGGGAGGGGTAGGAGGTGTTTTTGGGCAGAGGGGGCTCTTGGGATGGTGCTGTGCTCTGTGACAAGCTGTCCTCAGCTGTGCCAAGGCAGAGCAGCTGGAGAGCACAGGTGCAGGGAGTGGGGACCAAAGGGAAAGGTGTGTGCTGAAAGGGGAGAGGACTGTCCCATGCACAGCAGAGTTAGCCCCACATCTGAGCCTTCTCACTGTGTTTAACTCCATTTCTTCCTCTTCTGATGCTGCAATGCATGAGCTGGAATTCACTGCCTGGTATATTCTTGGAAACTTTGAGAAGCTGACTAAAAATGGTGGAAATGAGCAGTGGTGAAAGAAGGTTGAGAGCTATTTGGTGCTGCTTCTTGCTGCCAGAGTTCCCTGGTCATCCTGATTTCAGATGATCAGAAATCTGCCAGGCTGCTGTGTTATTGAATGTTGAAGTCTCTGCCAATTCAAAGTCCCTCTCACTTGAAGCCTCTCAGCTTTGGAAGTGTTGTCTAGTTGAGACACTGACAAGCACTGGTACAGGATGTAGCCAAGTTTTTAAGAACATTATATGTGCATCATATTAATGAATTTCCTTCTCTTGTCCAGAGCATCAGAAGCTTCATTCCAAACTGAGAGGAGGAATGTGGTGCTGTCACCACTGCTGGACATGACTGCTGCACAACGTGCACCAAACTGGACACGACGACCTGAAAGGGACCCAGAACCGAGACTGACAACCTGGACCTGGCTGCCATGGACAGCCCTGCCAGGAACCAGAACGTGCCTGCCATGGACAGCCCTGCCAGGAACCAGAACCTGCCTGCCATGGACAACCCTGCCAGGAACCAGAACCTGCCTGCCATGGACAACCCTGCCAGGAACCAGAACCTGCCTGCCATGGACAGCCCTGCCAGGATCCTTTGCCAAACACAGGAAAGTGGAGGAAGATCACAAGGTGCAATCCCAGGATATCAGCATGGGTATCCAGGAGAGCGGGCTGGAGGATTCCTGCAACCCATGCGTGCTGTGTGTTGTCTTCGTCCCCTCAGATAAGTAACTATTTCTGAGCAACTGCAAATACAAGACTGGTGTAAAAAGGAGTGTCTTTATAAACAGAAAAGGGTGGTTAGGTTAAAAATAAGAAACAGCAAACCTCTGGGTGTGGCTGCAACCTGGGCCTGAAGTTTTACAGCTTGCTTAGAAAATTGTTCATAACCCTTGCATCTTTGCATTTCTGGATTATAAAATTGGATTTTCCTGGCTGTTTTTTAAAATTCGGCTGTTTACTGTTGGTTTGTCAGGATTTAGGATGTTTGGGGGAGGGTGGGCTGTGTGTTAGGCCAGGGTGTGCACAGTGTTCCTGTTGCCTTCTAACAGCTCCTTTTTCCCTCATAATTTTCCAGGCTGCAGGCGTCACTGCTCTCTCCACCACTGAGCAAGGAAACCTGCTGCTGAATTTCTCCATGCTTGGGAAAAGTTTAATGATTACAAAGCATTGTAAGTTGCCCAAGTGAGAATCCAAGGTTCCATTTCCATTATTGGAGGGATTGCTGGGGAAGAGGGGGAGAGCCTGGAGCACAGACTATGCCTGGGACAAATGAACATTTTCTCTGGAAATTTAGAAAAGCCAGGCTTTGGAGTTGCTTTAGGCATCTCTCTCTGACCAGCTTTCTCTCTCTGTGTTTTTTCAGGGATCTGCAGGGGATGAGAAGAATCATTTCCCAGAGATTTTCTGCCAAATGAAGACAAGACGACAGAAGTTTGAACAGTAAGTGTTTGTTTCCCAGCCTTGCCTGTAGTTCCTGAGACACCAGGCTTGGCTGGCACTGCAGCCACCCTGGTTTCTGCTTCCTCATTGCTTCCTCGTTTTGGGAGCAAAGAGAGAGGGAGGGATGAGGGAGAGCTGCCCCATCAGGGCAGCACCTGCTGAGTAGCTTGGCTACAGATGGGCAGCCCTGGGATTTTTGACTCCTTGCTGGGCTTGTGACCAGTATTTGCCAAAAGGAATTCCTAGAGTTGCTGCTCCGTTTTTGATTGTACAGTTTAGTCATTGCAAATATTGTGTTGTCCTGTGGTGCAAGCAGTGGGGAATACTCAGAAGCTGTAACCTGCCATCCCACAGGGCCTTTGCAGTGTCATTTTCCATAAAACACAAAGCTTTATGGAGTTTTATGGAGTGGGCTCCTTTGGGAAAAGGGATGCATTGCCATGATCTGCTGGCAAACTTGCAAAAGAAAATAATCAGGATGTGCCTGGCAGAAGGGCTGTGAGGCTCTAAAAATCCTCTCCATAAAGAGGCAGCTGCTGAAAGTCAAAAATCTGTGCAGGTCCTCTTTGAGTAAAGTGACTCCAGTCATTGACTGTCTTCTGCCAGATGTGCCTGTTGGATGAACCCAACCAAATGTTTTCTCTATCCCTCCTTTTGTTCCAGAGATTTCTGCTGAACAAACCAAGAGAATGTGACCAGGAGCCAGCCTGACCTCATAGACTGAACGAGACAGAATTTATAGTGACTCTGACTGGAACCCAAGTACCTTTACTGGGTCTCCAGGATGTAAATAGTTCCATGTTCTCTGTTTTTTTGGATAGTTCCATGTTCTCTGTTTTTCTGGAGTCTCAAAATCAGTTCTGTTTTGTTTATTTTCTTACTGTTCAATGCAAAGCACCTGCATACTTTCATGTTTGTTTTAAGTAAAGTTTTACGTTCTCTTTGTTACCTTAGGAAGACTTTGTGGGTTTTGAGGGTAATGCTTTTCTGCCTTGCAAAAGAAGAGATGGGGGGTGGTACCTGCCTTTAAAATGACCAAGTGCAATGAATTTTCTGAATGGCCCCGTGTGCTGATGGTCTGTGAATGTTGAATATTATGAATAACTATTATGAATAACTAACAGGACAATATTCACACCTCTCAATGACAGGAAATCTGCGCTCAGATTGTTACTGAGGATCTTGCTCAGTTTTACCCTTGTCAGAGCCAAGTTTGGGTGGCAAAATGACACCCAAGGTGTGGTTGGAAACAGCTCTGCCTGTCTCCTGTGCTGGAGGGATGGGACTCACAGGGAGGATTCCGACTTGGGCTGCTTTTTGGCATTTGGGTTGGTGAGGGTGGGAAACTGCAATGGGATTGGGCCTTGTTGTGAGTCTGAGAGCTTCCAGGGAGAGGAATCTCTTCTGATAAAGGAGGGATTAAGTGGCTGAATGTGCAATGTAAGGCACATTTTTCATTTGGGTATTTGCTGCAAGCACTGGTGGTCCCAGTGAATGTCCAGGAGCAGAATTTGGTACCAAAGTAGGGAGTCCTTCCTGTGGGAGAGGGCTTGGGCTCCCTCTCCCACAGGAAGCCACACTCTAGGATGGGCCCAGTGACTTAGAAACCTGTCAAGGGAATCCAAAAGTGAATAATGAGCTGCTTGCAAGCACTTTTCCCTTGCCACACTAACAGTGGAGGCAGCATCCACAGCATTGGTGTGCTCAGCTGACGCCCTTCTCTTCCCAGAGATTTCCTGGAAATTAATCTGGTAGTATGGCTCAAGGGGTTATTTTTTACAGAGAAGTCACGCTTCTGGAAAAAAAAAGAAAACCCCAAACCCCTCCAAGTTCTGCAGTCACCTTTGTTGACTTGGATGGGCTTTGGATCAATGATATTTATGTAAGATATTTAGAGTCAGATTCAAAAACCTGCTAAATACAAAGTTTTATTTGTACAAGTAGTTTCATTGTCCCTCAAACACAGCTGAGGAGCTTCCTTTCTCCAGTTGTATCTCCTCATATTACCCCACAATCCACTGCATTCCAATATGAAAGCAAATTATTGGTAATGGTCAGCAAATGGTCAATAAAACATGGATTTTATGTTCACTTTATTAAAAGCCTCAGGGATAAGCTGCCCTAATGGCCAGAAGGAAGGTCCATGTTCTCCCTCCCCATTTTACCTATCAAACCTTTTTTACTCCATAGCAGGAGGGTTGGAACTAAACCATCTTTAATGTCTCTTTCAACCCCATCTATTCTGTGATTCTATGAAATAATAGAAAAATTTTAAAAATCTATTGTATTTCAACCACAAGCCAGGTCAAGGACCTGCAAAGGGTCAGGAAAGATGCTCATTGTTTTCACTTGGGCCTCTTCTAGGACATGAACAAGATGAGTTTTTTACCTGTTCATTTTGTCTGCCAGCTTTGACCTTCTGTCTGAGGAAAACTTTAATTAAGGGCAGTAACTGATCTGCTGCTCAAAACCAGTGACCAGTGGGTATGAAGCAGCAGCACAGACATGCAGAGGTGACTGTTTTGCCACTCCCAGAACAGCCAGAGCTCCATAGCTGCCTGCTTAGAGCAGAGTTGCATTAAAATGCCACCAAGTGGCAGCAACACCAGCCTCGAAGACTGAGCCAAGGAGGAGTTACAAGTTTTCATCTCCTGGCTGGCTGTGCTTTATTTGCTACCAGTTCCAGTAGAGGAAATGTGCAAAGCTTTAGAAAACAAATACAGATGTGGTAAAAGCAGCCAGCAAAAAAAATTTAAGTGAAATATCTGAACAGAGCACTTGGGTTTGCAAAACTCTGCACTACAGTGATGCCAAAAATAGTTCCAAGAACAGTTTTAATCTAAATAAGGACAGAAAGACCCATTTGACTGTGGGAACAATTTAGAGTTAAGAATTTCCCAGTAATTTGTTCTAATTAAGCTTGAATGGGCTAATTGGCTGAATTTTTATCACCTGTTCACAACTTGTTTGTGAAATGAACCTCGGTGACATTTGATGTGGGAGTCACAGTCTCACCACGAGGGATCCTGTTGAGCATCCTGCAGCTGTCCCAGCAGGCACAGCACACCAGGTCGTGCTTCTTGTTCCCATCCTGGTTTGGGGGACTAGGTTGGGCTAGAGCTGAGAAACCATGCAGTCAGTGCTGCATTCTGAGCGCCTTGGTTTTATCTTTGGCAAACCTTTATTTACTCAGGAGTTTCCCTGGGTTGGTGGGACCTCAGCTTGTTCCCTAGTGATTGCTGTTTGTCGATTTTTTTTCTTTTTTTTTGCTTCTTGATGTGTGTTTCATGCAGCTTGTTTCCAACTCCTAGAAGAGATGGAAACACTCTGCAATGAAAATACTGCTGCAAGTGGATGTAAGGACACAGAAATGAGGTCCTGCAACCAGGACATAGGCAGACACCCTGATTTTAAGGAACTGCACACAAAAAGCTCAGTTTTCTGTGGGGCTGCATCCCCCTCTGCAGGCAGGCTTTTCTAGTTGGAATAATTTTCCCAGCCGCTGTTCAAACAGGAAGCCTGCAGTCTTTCTGATAGGAGTGCTCGCATGTATTTGCTTTAGGGTTTAAAATATGCAAGTATCACATGGTTTGCCTTCTAAAGTTTTCTGCTCTTAGCTGAGTATTTTAGCAGGATGCCGAATCCAAAGAGTTTTGCTGGCAGCATGGCCCTATCAGGAATGAGATTCCATTGGGAAAGAGGAGTATTAAATAGCATTTGAAGCTGGGAAAGAATAACCAAATGGACTACAATCCCCTTTGAACATAAATAAATAAGGCGTGGGCAGTAGGGGCTCCTATCACTGTCCCTCACCATGGAGTGCGGGGGATATTCCTTTCTCATCACTGTCCCCTTACTGGAACTTAGCAGCTTGGAAGTTTTAAACTTTTTGTGCTTTTTGACACTGACTCTTAGGGGAATACTACTTTTGACTTTTGAAGAGGTTCCAAATTTGAGTAATAAAGTTAAAGTCATGGGTGTGTAGCTTGAATAGAAGTGTGTGGTGTCACATGGTGAGGGGTTTAGAATTGAGGGTTTTTAGAATATAGTAATAGGTATGGGACAAGATGGAGGTTCTTAGGCTTTATCTCTTTCCTCCTTTTTTTCTTTGTTTTCATCCTTTCAAGTAGTAGTTTTTACTTAGACAGAAAATCCCTCAGTGCAGGTCAAAGGTGTTTGGTTATTAGGTCAAAAGCATAAATAATATAGGTGTTAGCTTTTAATTGGACTTTTTAGCTTTTAAAAAAACCTTGTAACTAAGTAGATTAATCTCCATTTTGCTCACTTTTAACTAGTAGCTAGAAGTGTTGCAGAACTCTCTGTACTTTAGATATGATTTAATAAACAACCAAGTCCAAAAGAAAAATTCATCTCCTTCATGTTTTAATCCTGACTCTAAGTGAAGACCAAAAAGTACCTTTTTACCCTTTCTCTGATTTTACCAGTTCCTGAGGATTTGTGTTTAAAAGGATCGTTGCCATTTAAATCCTGACCTGTCTTGGCTGTTTCCAAAGTAATGAAAGTCTGTCATTAGTCAAAAGATTACAAAGCTGCCTCTTGTCTAAACCAGAATTTGCCAGTTTAGATAGGTTTGATAAATGCACTGTCCTGAACCTAGAGGCCTTTTCTTGTGATGGCTTAGCATGGGAGATCCTTAAAGATCGTGTTTTCTGTCTCCCTGTCTTTCTGTCTTCCCACCCGAGCCGAGCCCCGCCCCCGTTGCCATGGTAGCCGCTGTGGCGGGAGCGGAGGCCACGCCCCGGCCGGAACCCGCCCCGCTCCCAGCGCGGAACTGCCGTGGCGGGAGAGGAGCGCGGTGAGAGCGGGGCGGGGGCACAACGGGCGGCTTGGGGGGAGAACCGTGCGGGTCTGGGCTGGAGAGGCACCGAGACCACCGCGAGATCGTGGGGGCCGGAACAAAGGGCACTAGCCACACGGCGGGGACATCGGGAGGGACATGGGTGGGAGCAAGGACGAAGTGGGAGCGCTGGGGTGACACTGTGGGTTCATGGCGCAGGGAAGGATGGGGGAGCACTGGGGGGACCCAGCCCCAGGGTAGAGGTGGCACTGGGGTGACACTCGGGAGTCTCATGGTAGGGTGGGGTGCTCTAGGTGGGCACTGGGAAGGCTCAGCCCCGGGACAGGGTGGGGGGACCGGGAGCACCAGGAAAGCCCTCGTGGTGGGCGGTGACCCATCTGTTATGAACAAGTTCATAAATTTTAGCTTTTCATGTTAAGCTTTGCCCTGTTCTGGTTGTTAATTGATGTTAGTTGTTAAATGTTAAATTGTTGGACCCCATCTTGCCTCAGCCCCCACCCTGTCTCACCCGTGTGTCTCTTTTTCCCTCCATCGAGTGTGCTGCTGCTGCTGCTTCCCTGAAAATGGCGCCTGGAGGAGGGTGACATCATGGACCCGCATGCAAATGAGGGGAGTGCAAGGGACACTGGGACATTTTTCGGACTTAACACCCCTTAGGACAATGAGCCCAAATGACACCTGGAGCTAAAACCAGTGTCCCCAGGCTGGGAAAATGATGTGAACCACCCTGAGCTTCTCGGATTTACCACCATGATGTAGGAAGCGCCCCACCAACATGACACCCCTAGACCACGAGCAGACTTTGTCTTCCCAGGGATTTCCAACGAGGAAGGAAGCTCCAGCTGTACCTGTGAAGGACAGAGCTGTGCTTTTCCACCTCCTGGCCGTCCATAGGGAGCAGCAGTGGCGTGTGCAGCCCCAAGGGTTCCCCATCCAAGCTGAACTCACTAGTAAAGGCCTTTCAAAGGAGCAAGTCTCCTGGCCCATTTATTTCACCATCTACCCCAATGCGACCCCTTTCTACCCCCCACCTTGAATTTTTGGGGCCCGAGAGTGGCCCCCTTTTCCCCCCACTTTTTGGGCTGCATGGTGACGCCTCTCTCTCAGCCTTTGTGTCCCAGGAGTGACCCCATTTCCCTGCGGGATTTTCTGTCCCGATGGCGAAGGACGAGCGAACGACGCTGCTGGAGGTGCACCGGGCGCTCTCGGAGGAGCAGTTCCATAGTGTGAAGTTCCTGCTAGAAGGGCAAATTCCTGCTGGGCTTCTGCTCCCGGCATCACACCCCTAGTTGTGACGGCTCCTCCTGCAGCGCTTCCCGGGGAATTCCGTGCGTGTGACCGCTGGGATCCTGCGGCAGCTCGGCCGGTTCAACCTCATCTAGCACTTCCAGCTGCCCCTGGAGGAGCAAATACCAGAGGAAACTCCCTGGGAGCCTAATGGGTACACCCCCAATGTGAAGGGGGTCTCCTCTTCGGATGTCGTCCTGGTGGGATTCCAGCTCTACCGGTGAATCCCCGGTGGTTGATGGCGAAGGATTTGATGGAAGTCGCCCAAAGATTGGGAAAAGAGTGGCAGGAAGTGGGAATTCTGCATCTAGGGCTGGAGCGGAGCCGGCTGGAGCAGATCCAGGACAGAAATCCCTGCAATCCTGTCCTGTGGAATTTCGAGATGCTGCAAGAGTGGCAGTGGCTGGAGCGACAGGAGGTCACAGTGTCCCAGCTGCAATCCTGCCTTGAGCACGCCCGGCTTGATCCTGGAATCCTTGACTTCCTCCAGGGAGATTGAGGGACCCCCAAACCCCATTTTGGGAGGGAAGGGAATGTGATAGCAAATTAACATAGAATTGGGACCATGAGTTTTATTCCATGAGTGTGGAATTTTGGTATCAAGCGCCAAGAACTTCCATCTTTATTCCTGATTCAAAGATTCCAGAATGAAGTCTAGGCTCTACTCCACTTCCTCAGGGATGGAGGCAGCTGGTTTTGTCCACTGTATCGAATTCTACTGTCCAACCTAGCGCTCCTCCAGTTTTACAGAATTTTGCTGTTGAGTCAAAGCATTCTCCTCCACAGGTGGATGAGAATGCCAAAGCATTCTTCATCCCAACTTGTGGGTCTGGAGCCGAAACAACTCCAGAACCAGGGAAACTAAAATCTCTGCTTCTCTTAGGTGGGCAGAGAGGCAGGGGTGATTGGTTGTTTCTGAGATCGTTCACCCGAAATCCTGAAAATGGAGATTTATTAATAACAGCAATAGTTGGTCCTAAACGGGCACTTATTACTTTTGCAGTTGACACTGGAGCCTAAATTTCAGCATTAACAAATATAACTGCCCAGAAGTGTGGAATTATTCCAAATAGGAAACGATCTTTTGTTCTCAATGCCTTAGGAATCACAGAAGTTACGGACATTGCTTTGGTAAAAATCTTACTGCCTGCAGAGGAGAATCAGTTACTTATCAAATTGGTAATTGGAGATATTCCAAACAATTTATTAGGAATGGGTGTCCTTGCTGGGAAGCAGTGGGAAGATGAAGAGGGTTGCCTTTGGCCTTTTGGCACACCACACCTCTATGTTAGACTGCTTCAAGTCACCCCTCCTCTGCCGTTCAGCAAAATCACTGATGTAAAACAATCCCCCCTTCCCTCTGGTGCCAAAGAAGGGATCAAACCAGTTATACAGGACTTGTGAGACCAAGGAGTAATAATTAATGCTCATTCTCCATTCAATTCTCCTGTATGGCCTGTCTGGAAACCTAATGGGAGGTGGAGGCTGACTGCAGATTTTTGCAGGCTTAATGCCAACACAGATCCCTTACAGCAGCAGTTACAAATTCAGCTGAATTAAGAACCTCAATCCAAGAAAAGGCTCACTCGATCATGGCCACTATTGATGTCGAAAACATGTTTTTCATGATGCCTATACAAGAAGAAGATAGGAACTGCTTTGCCTTCACTTGGGAAGGTCAGCAGTACACATTCACTAGGCTTCCCCAAGGGTATAAACACTCTCCCACATCAGCCCATCACGCTTTAGCTCAAGAACTAGAAAAGATACCCCCACCTGACAATGTAGCTGTATACCAATACATTGATGATATTCTTGTGGGAGGAGAAGAAATAGAAGTAGTGGGAGACACCCAACAGAAAATAATCTCCCATTTAGAAAGCCTTGGTTTACAAATCCCCTCAGAGAAAATTCAGAAGAGTGACTCCTATACCGTGTTTAAGGGGTATACTGAGTGGCTTCCTTTTTGGCAACAGAATGACTGGGAAGTTAACAGAATTCCACTATGACAAAAGGAAAAGTGGCAGGAAATTCTAAATATTGCAAGTCAAGGAAATTTTTCTGTGGGGTGGGTGGCTTCTCAGCAGACAGATGGTAATCCATCTGGGGATTGGAACAATGCAGTTGATGAATTAGCCGGATTAAGCCCCCTTAAAAAGGACCAAATTACTGAAGACTGGGGGCACCTATTAGAATGGCTGCATGTAAAAAGACAGCACACAGGTGCAAAAGATTTGTACAAAGAAACCCCTGCCATGGTTGGCCTGTCACCAGGGAAATGTGTAAAACATGCATATCGGCCTGCGAGCAATGTCTCAAATGGCTAGAAAGACATCCTTTGGAAGATGGCCCTCTGCAACTGAGAAAGGGCAAAGTCTTATGGGACACGTGGCAGGTAGACTACATCGGTCCTTTCAGAAAATCAAGTGGTAAAAATTTTGTGCTGGTAGGAGTGGAAATAATATCTGGGTTAGTCCAAGCTGAGGCATTCAAAAGAGCTACAGGAGATAATATTGTTAAAGGACTGCAAGAGTGGTTTGGAACTTTCCCAAAGCCGCAGGAAATTTAATCTGATAACAGATCCCATTTCACTGCTAAAGTAGTACAAGATTGGGCAAAGGATGAGGGAATAAAATGGACTTTTCACACCCCTTACTACTCCCAAGCTAACGGAATTGTAGGAAGGACAAATGGTCTCCTGAAACGACTCCTTAAACCATAGGAGGCTGGCTGGGATCTGCAGTTATGGAAAGCTATAAGAGGTATAAATGATAGATGGGGAATAAACGGATGTTCCAAAATAACTACCTTTTGTCCAAAAGCCCCAAGCACAATTCCTGTGTTACAGGGAACAAATGATCCCAAAACCCCATCACACTGCCCTGGGCAACCTGTTCTAGTGGACCTCCTTCCTGTAGGAGAAGTACCACTAGTGCTGAAAACCCCTGAATAAAAAGACATGGGTAGCCACCAACGCTATGGGAAAGGAACTTTGAATAAGCACCTGCTGGATAGTTCCATCATTTTAATCTCCTGCCGCTTGCTGGCAGACTCTGTTGTGTTTAGTTTTGACAGAAAGAACACCGAGGGACATGAAAACCAGATAAACCATGATAACACTGCTGGTTCTTCTCTGCATCCTACCGCAACACCATGGCCAAATCTTGGCCGAGTGGCCATGGTCTGAAGCAACCATCAGGTACACCAGTGTCCTAGGGCCCTAGCCCAGTGATCGTCGCCCAAACCTAGCGACAGTGGTACTGCATGACTCTGAGGTATATCATGCAAGTGGCTGGGGTTGGGACAAGAATGACTGGGCTAGAGTATTAACTGGAACAATTGGTGAAGAAATTAAGGTAGGATGCAGAAAAGTGGAAAAATGTCTTTACGAAAAAGCTTCCATCATTGCGATCGCCAGAAATTTGTTAGAAATAGATGTTACCAGCAATTTGCACTCCCAACATGACGTCGAAATTCTGCCCTACAACAACTTGGACATGCAACAAACAAACTGCCCTTATATTGTGTTGTCGCCAGAAAAACGTTGGTAATTCTACCTTGGACCCCAGCACCAACAACATTGAGATCACAAAGCTTTGCACAGACGAACCTACTGGCTGCTGTTATAACTTTAACCAAACCAATCTATGTAACGTAATTGGCAAAATGACCCAGCAGATAAGTCAGGCCTGAACGGTCTAACTTACTGGTTCAAAATAAATGCTGTGGCAAAACCCACAGTGACTGCAGTAATCACATAGCATGGTGTAAGCACGCCTTTAGTGCTGGATGACAAATACAATGTTTTCCCCTCCTTCATGGTAACACAAGGTGATGATGTTGCAATAAAACGCAGATTAATTGCTGGATCCCTCATTGAACCTGTACACAGTCATGGCACAGGACCTCATGGTCATGTTCTGTATTGTGAAATCCAAAATCAGAATTGTTGGTTAAACTTAACTGCTGTACAGTTTTCCCATTATATCATATGTTGTAACAACAATTCAAAATACTGGGGAGAACTCGTTAATGTTGTAGCAACAACCACCATATCACCAGTTATGCTAAGCCCGAAAATTTTTGAAATTGGACTATACATGGTCAGGAGAACTGGCCAACAACAAATATTGTTTAATCCAGCCTGGTCACTTAAACAATTCAAATTGTCAATGCAAAACAATGTCTCAGAAATTCAACCAGCTTGTTCACCTTTTCTGCAAACCTCTTTTGAGGGGTGGACAACCTGGCTGCAATGGCGTCATTTTTCTAAGACACGAATAGCCAGAGACATAACCGGTGTTATGGAAGCAGGATTGGGAATTTTGAATAATATTGATTCAGAAGTGAGAATGAATAAACTGGCTACTACAACTGGAGATTTAACCAAATTACAACAACCTCTACAATCATCCTTAACAGCTTTAGGAACCCAACAGTGGTTGTTATCAAACATATTACCAAATTGGGAAAAGGTAAATGGGAATGACGACAAATTGACTATTGAGGCACTCATTGCCACCCAAAATAATACCTCTTTGGCCCTTAGCTGTATCCAGGCTCAATTGTGGATGCAGTCGGTTGCTGCCTCAATTATAAGAGGAGGCGAGGAAGGCACTCTTCCTACTGAAACTTGGAAAATAATCTGGGATAGTGCCACTGACTTTGAAAGAGAATTCCAATCCTGGTGGAACCTGCTACATTTTACCTATGACCCCAGCACAAACACAGCCACAGCCTTTGTACTGACAATAGGCATTCAATATTTCCTGTCATTGCTTTTTAGGGCTGAATCATGATGGCCCATAACCTCAGATTTCCCCATAACCTCAGATAATCTGAAAGAATAATTGATAGTTGCCATAGGAGGCAGACAGGGAGGATGGAAACAGGCCGAGATAGGAAGGGGGTGTTATTATCTTTCTGTTACAGCTGAAGGAAGGAGAAAGCTCTGGGGTTTTAGTATAAAGCTTCTTTTCCTTGTTTGCAACAAAACCAGCAAACTTCAAGCTAAAAATAGCTTCATTTAACTTAATTTCCGATGTTTTGAGAGAGGAGGGTGCAGAGAAGCAGAGGTGGTTAACATTTTCTCCTTTGTTCATTGTCTGCTAACCAGTGGTCCTACTTCTTTTAGGGTCTGTGATGGCTCCCACTGATGGCGACACATCAGCAAACTGTGTCTAAACTACAGTGGTAGTTACTCTGGAAAAGCCTGTCCATTCCTACTAATTCTTGTCATATTCCATTGGCTGTTGTAGATATACTTAGAAATTTATTTATTGCCAACTGCTGAAATTCAGGTTAAAAGTTCAGAAAGGTTCTATCCAATGTTGTAGCATTTTGAAGTTTAGAAGCCATTTTACAAGTGGTTTCTCTTCATTTTATTCCTAAACTTGCTTGGTTCTTTAGTAGTGTGCATTTCCATGGAAAGTTTCTGGTTTCCGTCTTCTCCCTCCCCAAAATCTTCTCATTTCTTTCCTTGGAAATTTATATTCCAAAACTTCTGGTGTCCTTCCTTCCTCATTTTCTCATGAAAATCAAATGAAAAAGCCTTCTACTAGATGCCAGTGGGTAAGGCTGTAAAACTTTAATGGCTTGTCTGCTAATTTAGGGGAGCCACTTGCAAACAGTGTATGACATGTCTGCCTGGATTTTAGGATGCACCTTATTGTGTTGTGGTTTTATTCAGAAATTCGGGAATGTGTGTTAGTGCTCATTGTGCAGGACAGCTACACTAAGCCTGCATTATGGAAGGTGGTAATCTGAGGTTGCTGAAGTTCTGCACTGCTACAGCTTTATGTGCTTTACTGGTCACTTGTTTTTTGTCAAAATACACCCTTCTGCTCAAGTCAGATACAAAGTGTTGGGTGTAATCCAGGCTAATCAGGTTAGATAATGTAATAATGCAGTAATTTTCATCTTTGTGGCTACTGAAATGCTCTTAGTGTGGACTCTGAGAGTCAGAGCTAAGGGCCTCTCTAGTAGGGCTTGTTTGTAGAGCCAAGATCACTCTTCTTTAAACTTTGTCACATTGCTACATCTTTTATTCCATTAAAAAGCCAGCACTTGAGGAGTAGCACTTGTGTGTGTATGGTGAGGCCAGGTGTCAGCACAGAAGTATTAAGAGCATTCATTCACTTTTGGATTTTGACCAGGCTCTGTTTCACATAATTCTGGGCAGTTGAAGTCACTCAAACTGAAAAATACTCTGTAAATACTTGGGCAAGGAGTAGTGGAATGACTCAGACTTCTGTCTTGCATATCTCTCTTGATAGAATTTGTTTTACGTGAATGGTTTAAAGTTCTGGTTCAGTTTATTAACACTTTTCCAGTCCATGTAGCATGTTTACAGATGGAAACGTCACCAAAATGGCCAATGACATATTGGCCCTTAGCATGGCTGTGGAGATGGTGGGGAGAAAAGCCCAAACCAACAAGATGCTATTCAGAGACTTAAGATTAAATTTGATGTTTTCATGCTGGCCTTCTGGTGCGTGCAGTAGCAAAATACCATGCCTTGCCTTTTGTAGGAGAATAAACATAGGAATCTAAGTAAAGATGTGTGGACTTAATTACAGTTCCAGCAGGAAGGTACATTACAATGTGGGTTTCAATAACTTTTATATAAGATTTGTGCAGAAGTGACAGAAAGGGAAACTGTCTCCTGTATTTTTTGTGAGGGAGTGCTCTGAGGAGAATAATGAATGCTGTGGCTGGGCACTGTGGTGGAAGTGAAGGGAACAGGCCCAGACTGAGTATAAAGAAAATGGTTATCCTGTGTATTTTTTGAGCTGGCTGCCACATACTATTGCAAAATGTGACAGGATTTTGTCAGGCAAATAATTCTCCATTATCCAATAGCTAAAATGAAGCATGAAAAGTAATGATTATGTCTAAGCTAAGAAGCTGAAAAGAAAAACCTAAGTGAAGGTTACCAGTCGGTGGCAAACATGCTGTACAATTGTATGTCAGGCTGTAAAAGGCCTTGCTGCTGTGGAGGTGTGTTGCAGTCATTTGGGGAGCCTGGTACACCCGTGCTCTTTTTTGGCTGGCAGTTCTTACTGTTGTTCCCTCTGTGTCACAGAATCCTCAACCCATTGTGGTTAGAAGGGATGTGAAGGTCTAGTCTGTCCTGCTGCTCACAGCTGTGTCTGCATTGTATTCACACCGAGAGCAACCTCTTGGAGTTCTTTATTCCAGCATCATTCCAGGCCACGTTAGCTGGACTCTGATCATGTTTTTACCTGCATTGGGCTTATTCTGGCATTTTTACCTTTTACTCTTTGAGATAAAAAGAAGTATACAAGATGTTCTCATCCATTTTCCATCTCAGCTTTGGTAGTGCTTTCTTTTCACGTGCCGTTCTCCTGGCCTTTTATAGGGAGTGTGTTAGACCCTCCTTATGTGCCCTCAGTAGTTCCCTAGGTTCTATCTTTTCAAAGAGTATTGGGCTTGAGACTTGATCCTCCAGAGAGTTATCTCCAGTCCTCACTTATCCTGTATGTACCTCCCTTGGCTTATACTGTAGGTACCTGTACTGTGTGTACCTGTCTTGGCTTACATTGCATGTACCTTTATTGTACGTATCTATGCTGTATGTACCTATCCTGCATGCACCTTTGTTGTGCCACTGACACTCAGTGCTGTCCCTGCTCTGGTACGTGGTCACCATTACGTGGAACAGTTACAAAACTTTATTGTTCATCTCTGTTCTATGGGGTTTGGGGTAGCAAACGTGTGGGGATAACCTCTAGCTGTCAGGGAGCCACTTGCTGACCACCTCCTGTTGTCTCACAGGTCCCTGAAATGAGTTCCTATCTCTGCAGTCACCGATGCTACCAATTTTCCTGGAGTCTACCATTTGATGTTGAAGAGCAGCAGCTGGAAGATGTGTTGAAGCATCCTCTTCGGTGTAGTGTTTCAAGCAGGGCTTGCAGTCAGCATGTCAGCTGAGGAGTGTGTGACAGTGGGAGCGCGTGAGTGTCCATGTGTGTCTGTGAGAGTTTGTGTCTGTCTGCTGCTGCTCGTGTCTGCCTGTGCGAGCGTGTGTGCTGACTGCTTCTAGCCTTGTGAGCAGGATTTTTGCCTTTCAGGTGTTTTAACTAATTTTTAAAATGAGAATACAAAGTCCCCAGCCAATGGGTTGGGTTTTTTGCCCTCAGCTGGTTTGTTTTTCCTCAGACCCAGCTGATGAGGTGCTTTTCATCACCAGAGTTTAGTAGTGGACAGTCCCAGTTCCGGGGTTTTTGTCAGGCATTGTGGAACCCAAAGAAGAGATTTTGCCCACCACCCCCATTTCAGAGCAGCAAGGTGGCAAAGCAGCACAGCCAGCCATGCCTCAGCCAGTGCCCACTGCCTGAGTGGTAAGTGCCTTGGAGCAGTGCAAGGGAGGTGGGCTGAGGATCCATGCAGAGAAGGTTTCAGGCCACCAAAGCCATGGAAAGCTGGGATTTGGGGAAGACAAGCTGCTGTGTTGTGACCAGCACAGTGACCAGGGCTGGGTTTGAATATTGCACTGGGTAAAGCGGACAGGGTTCAAGGTATGTGGCAAAGCAGCTCAGAACATTCCTCTGGAGATGATTGATCTGTCCACATGCCTTGTTCCCTACTGTGTTCTACAGCATGGATTTGGAGACCTTGGATTATTACGCTGGGGGTAACTTGGGTTGGGTGCCTTAGAAGTGTTGGTGTTGTACCAGCTGCTACCAGTGTGCAGCTGGCAGCAGAGGGAATATATTCCTCATATATCCATCCTGTCCTGTCCCAGGATGCAGTCTGGGATAGCCTTAGAAGCCATGTGAGAACAATTTGGAGGCTGCTTTTGTAAGGAAGTAATCACAGTTTGAAGTCTTACCAAAGGGTTCTGGCTTTAGTGGGAAAAAGAGGGATCATTGGACAAAAAGCAGGATATGAGTAATGCAGTTTAATTGGAAAGCTTGGTTTGTTCTTTGTTTGGGAGGTGTGCTTTTTTGGCTTTGTGGATCTTTTTTGTTTTGTTGTTGTTGTTGTTTCTTTTCTCAAGATGTACTCCAGGATGACCTTGCTCCCATTTTTGGTGTGTGGAAGGATTCACCAGATCCCGATGCAAACAAAGTGGGAATGGAGCACCGGTGGCTGTTGTACATCCCAGTCCCTTATGCAATGCTTGCAGGTGAGGGAGCGTTTTTGGCAGTATCCAAGCCAATGCAGCTCCTGTCAGAGTCAGGTAACTTTTGGGTGTGGATTTGTGGGCTCAGAGCAAAAGTGATGCTCAGGATTTCAAACCTTCTGTCCTGAACTGTGAGGTGGGACTTATCTGGTGGAAGTCTGGTGCAGGAATGGGAAGAGACAGGCATGTCATTGAAGATAATGTATGTGCAGGATCAAGGAGTTTAGATTTGGAGGAATTCCAAGCCTGTTGCATGCAAACTTTGTTGTTTAGGAATAGCTTTCACATTCACATTTCCTCTTTTTAGGAGGTTGCTCTGCAGGAACTAGGCTGGCAGCTTAGGAACTGGAGTTTTGAACTGCTCTGAGTGGGGAGCCTTGGCTGGCCTTGCTGTTTCCGGCTTCTGTGGCACATCTGGGAATCTGGTGAAGTTTCAGAAACAAGATGCGCCTTCTTAAGGTGTCAGTGAGTGATTTGAGGTTTCTGTGCACACCATTCAATGCCAAGATTTAATTAGTTAAAATAAATTTTTTTCTAATACCAGTTTGAATTCAGAAATCATCTGCGAGTATAAAATATGACCGAGCAGCTCTGTCAGATCATAGGAGCAGGAAATGTGTGCAAGTGGGAAGATCTGAGGCAGTGAAAGTCAAACCCAGTTTTGCATGTTGTCTGTAAATTCTTGACCTTTGCCATGTGGTAGATGGTGATGGTTAGAAATCTCTTCTGCTACCTCCCAGGGAGGGCTGGATTTCCTGGAGATTGCTGCACTTCTTCCCGGTTAAAAGCTCTCCAAACCTGTCCATTACTCTGGTAATCTCCCAGTGCTGATCACTGGTAGAGTCAAGAGAGGGGTGAGTAATGGGGAAGAGAAGACTCCAGGGAGAGCTCAGAGCCCTTCCCAGGCAGTTTTTCCCTGTGGCCAAAGGACTGCACAGAAAGCAAAGGCTGGAGGTGTGAAACAGCATCCGAATGGCCACGGCGCCTTTGTTCCCAGTGGCTCCTGCCATGCCAGTCTTGACAGTATGGACAGAAGCATCCCTGAACTAGTGAAACAGCTAGGAAACCTTCCAGGAGCCTGGCACAGACAGCTCTGGGAGGGACAACTGGGCTGGGAGGGAGGGAGACGTTGTTCTCCCAGCCACAGGGCAGTTTTCTACAATTGCAGCAGCCCCGGAGCAGTAGTAACAAGATAAAACCTCAGCTTTCCCAACTTTGTGCAACCCATGAGGCATTTGAAAACTCAGCTACAAGAACTTCAACAACTGTTTCCCCAGAAGGCAGAACAACTCCTTCAGAGCCCCAGAGGTTTGTGTGTTTGGCACTCAGTCTTTCTGTCCATGCCTCGCTCGTGTTCCTGTTAAGTACTTCAATATAGCTTAAAAGGAATGCTTTATTGGTATTTATTTGGTGGGGGGGGGGGGGTGGTTATATAGATGATATAAATATAAAATAGAAAAAATAGAAAAATGGAAATAGAAAAATATCAAGATATTTGTAGAAATGTAAAATAGAAACATACAAGTAACAGACTCATATGAAAGATATAGTACTTAAAAAATGCAAATATAATATATAATGTAAAACTAGAAATGTGAGACTAGAAATATAAAAATATTTTAGTGTAGTTTAAATGTTTAATTGGTTTTATTTGTTTAGAGGCAGATGTTTTATAAAAAATATAAACAAAATAAAAAATATAGAAATATACAATAAATATATACAATAAATATATACAATTATAAAGGTAAATATGCATAGATAAAGATATGTAAGTATATATATATAAATATAAGGTATGAATAAATATATATGTAGGATATAATAGAAATAATAGATATCCTTTTGTTGTAATATATATAATATATGTATATATAATATACATACATAATATAATAATATATATTATATACCTATAATATCCTATATATTATAGGATACTTCTATATACCTATATATAAATGACATACATAAATTTGCATACATAAATATGAAAAATATAAATTGAAAAATGTATTTACTAATAGCTGAAAAGAAAGGTTTGAGGTTTTTTTTTTCCGATTTGGTTAGAGGAAGCGCCTTTTATGAAATAGAATTATAAACATACAACTATAGAAAGATGTAAATAGACAGAAAATAGAAATGAGTATTTGTAGTATAAAGATTCGGTATATAATAAATAGCAAAATAATATTGTGTGTGTATGGTATAATTGAAATTAAATAAATATAATATATGTCTACATTTTGAGTAGAAATTAAATATGAAAAAATTTTATATAGGTTTTTTTTTATATTTAATGGGGGTTTTTTGGTTTGTTTTTATTTCTTTCGAGGCAGGTTTTGTTTTTTTTAGTTTTGGTCGGGGTTTTTTTGGGCATTCCTGTTGGAGGAGTTTTTGAAGGACGGGACTCTCGTTTGTGCACCCTCAGAGCCCCGCAGCCCGGGCTGAGCTCGGCGTCAGTGCTGCCGCCGTGTGGACACGGAGCGGTACTGCAGCCATCCCCCCAGCCAGCGCCCCGGCAGCACAGGCGCTCGGTGGACGCGGCGCTTGTCAGGACAGCAGGAGCCACCGGGCACTGGCACCCTGCCATGAGGGACGGTGGCACACTCCATCTGGCAGCCCCAGCAGGACCCTGGCCAAGAGAGGCGGTGGCGTTGCAGAATGCCGCCGCTCGAGCGGCGGCTGGAGCCGTTTCCGGCGCCACTGACCCCGTCGCTTGCGCCCGTGTGCTGGGAAAGACAGCGGAAAATCGCGCCAAGAGCGTGGGATCGGCGTTGGGTCCGGATTCAGGAGGGTCACTTAGAGAAACGACGTCGGGAGAGACCATCAAGGGACCACAACAAAGCTGGCATGGAGGCCGGATGTGGCCTCTGCCAGTACCAAAGATGGTGCTGGGAAGGGCGGAAACGATGTTATGCCACTCCCAAGATGGCGGCACGGTCACCACGCGCCCGACCTTCTAAAGACGGTGGTAAAAAGGGCGGGAAAAAGCAAGGACCCCCAAGGCGTGTCTAGTGGACTGCCTGAGCGTAACTCTGACACCGATTCCCCCCGGGGCAATTTCCCGTGGCGTTTCCAAGCATACGGACACAAGGTATGGGCTCAGCGGCACCTCGGGCGAGCAGGATTCGGGCGGGCGCCGACAGGCAGCGACGTGGACGCCTCTCTCTGCCGGGACCCTGCTGCTGCAGGCACTTCAGAGCAGCGGCCCTGGCTGTGCAGGAGCTGCTGTGCTAAAGGTGCCGGACCGGGCCAGGGTTCCCGTGTTGGGAGCCGGTGCTCCCTGCTCCCCTTCCAGGCAGCACCGTGCCCATGGAGACATCTTGGAATGTCTGCAGGCATGGAAGAGGCCTTCCGGGGCTCGGCCCCAGGGTGAGTCCGTGCTCTGCCGCCCTATCCTGTGCTGCTGTTCCATCAGGCTTTCGCTGCTCCAGCACGTGTGCCTCTGTTGGTGTTGGTAGTCTTACATTCGCCTCTTTTTCGGGTCATTTTGAGAACTGGCTAAGCAATGCGCAAGTGAGGAAGCTCAGTGATGCAGGTTTGGCATGAAGCTGCTGTTAATGTTTCCTTTTTCTTTAAATCTGTGGCCTGGTCTCATGCATTGAGAAGTGAAAAGCACGTGAACTAGTACATTTTCCTTTTTATGAAAAAGTGATCTGCTTCATGCAAGAAGTTTTTTAGCTGAATGCACTGTATGTATTGCATGGAAAATGTGTGTCTGTGCATGCAATCTTTTGATAGAAGTTGTTTCACTTACCCATTTATGGCACTTCTAGGGACCAGCAGCAGCTGCAACATCGATTCCGCAATTGGGTACAAGGTGCGTTCTAGCAACAGTTTTTTATTTTGTCTTTACCCTTCTGTTTCCAGGGAAGAGCACGTGTCCCCATGGCCTGTATCAGTTTGCTCTCCTTTCTCTTTGCTGGTGATGATGCACTCTTGGCACAGGTGCTGGAGTTGAAAGGTACTTCATACTTGCTTGTTGGGTTTTTGTTTTTAAGGCACAGACATTTTTCGGTGGTAATAAATGTGACCTAATGAAAAATGTGCATCACGTAGAGAGCACTAATAAGAAGCAAAATCTGCTTTTTCATCTTATTGCCTGAGAAGCTTTGAACTTCTTTGATAGTGTAGTAAACAAGCCTCTTCTGCTTGAGAACAATATGCTGTCTGCTAAACCTTTGCAAAAATAGAAAGTCTTTGGTGACAGAGATTAACAAAAAGTAAGTCTAATATGAAAGTTTGAGTCAGTAAACAGAAAGGAAATGAATGGCCTCCAGCCTTGCTCATAAGCCTTGCTCAGTGGATATGTTGCATTAGTTTTCTTTTGAAAAGGGTGTACTTCAGTTGCCTTTCTTAGCCCTGGGAATTGTGACCCTTGGTAAAGTTATGAGAGAATTATCTACTTCTCTTGCTCCTGCTATCCCGGGGCTGCTGATTTCCTTTAGGGGCTAGATCCCAAGTTCTTACAGGGGAGCCAAAAGATGATGCATGTAGTTGGAGCTGGAACCTCTGAACATCACTCAGTGAAATAAATACAAGTGCTTCAGTGGGAAGGATATGAATTTACTTGGATTTTTAGCATGGCATTTCAGGGCCCAAAGTGTATTTGAAGGTGACAGATGCTGTACCAGTGTTAATCAGCAAGTTGGCAAATTAGCCAGGTCAAGAGCAGAGTAGGTTTGGCAGCATGGCTTGCTCATCACTGTATTCACATCATCCTTCTGAGCTCTGATTGCTGCCTTTTGGTTCCTCCTGGAATATAGCAGCAAGACAAACAATGTGACATGGAAGAGGAGTAGGTGTGAATTTCCTGAAGCCTTTTAGTATGAAAAGAGCTTTCACATTTTGACTTAAATTTGAAATGTCCTCTTTGATTTCATTCCAGATCTTCTTCGCTCTGAAATACAGGGAGACAGAGTTTCTGCTGTCAATCTTCTACTTTCCACAAGGAGCACTGAGGTAGGATACAGCCTTGAAACTGTGTTGTTTGATGTTTCCATTGCTGGTCCCGCTGTAAGTGAAAAACACATCACCTGAGTGTTGTTCTGGCACAGATCCTGCTAGAGAAAGGATCTGGTGTGCATGGGCTGTTGGCTTATTTATGTGTTGTGTTGAACTGGGAGAGAGGAGCAGCCCAGGAGGATGGGGGTGTTTGTAGGCTGTGGCAAGGAAAGCCTTAGCCAGACCCTTGAAGCCTGCAGTAGGGGCTGGGAGCATGGAGTGAGGCCTCAGGAGGGCAGCAGAAACCTCCAGGACCAGCAAGGGCATCATAGTGTGTGCTGCTGCTGCTTAGATCTTTGCCTGCGGCAGAAACAGGTGAAAAATTGCAGTTTGTGTGAGTGACACGGAATATGCTTGAGCATGTCTGTGAGTCCTGCTTTTTCACCAGACCATTTCTGCCTGTTCTTTCCCGAGGCACAGAAGGGATTTTCAACCTCCATGTCCCTGTCTCTGTAACTCTTCTAAGGCTTATCTGTGCTCTGTCTGTTCAGTAACTTGTTTTTGTGTGAAGTTGAAAGCTTGCTGTTGGCTTCAGCTCTTCCTTTCTTCAGCTGAGACCACAGCACAGCTTATAGATATTATGGAAAATAAGAGGCATTGGTGTTTAATGGTGATGGTTTTGTTAGCAGTCCCAGAGGG